>NC_091829.1:110348193-110578193 GCF_038994185.2 Dermacentor albipictus
ACGTAGGTGACAGCGGATGTACGGTCTATGACGCGGTAGGGGCCATCATAGCGTGCAAGTAGTTTAGTTGAAAGGCCAGGGCTATGACGTGGGACCCACGACCAAACAAGGGAACCAGTCGGAAAAAGTGGTGTAAGCGCGCCACTGTCATGCTGCAGCTCTTGACGACCTTGAGCAGCGGTCGTAAGTGTTCACGCGAGCTGCCTACAGTCCTCGGCGTATTTGGCGGCTTCAGACACAGGCGTGCATGCGGAAGCATCGGGTCGGTATGGTAGCAGTGTGTCCATAGTACACGAGGGCTCTCGTTCATACAGCAGAAAAAAGGGCGAAGCGCCAGTGGTAGCTTGTGTGGCCGTATTATAGGCCTACGTGACGAACGGCAAAACAGTGTCCCGGTTACTGTGGCCCGAGGCGACGTACATAGTTCAACATGTCACCGAGTGTGCGGTTGAACCACTCTGTCAAGCCGTCCATTTGCGGGTGGTAGGCTGTAGACTTGCGGTGAACGATGCTGCATGCAGCGAGAAAGACTTGGATTACTCTGGACAAGAAGACACGTCCCCTGTCGCTGAGCAGTTCGCGTGATGCGCTATGTCGAAGCGCGAAGTTCCGCAAGATGAAAAAATTGGAGGACGCTTAAGCTTCGCATTCAAGAGTGGGACGCGACATCGTTCCCGTCGACCCGCCAAGGGGTATAAGACAATGCGCTACGGCACAGCGATCACTTACGATGCGCCCCGCATCGGACTTAGCGCCCACCTATCACGCGGTGAGCGTCGAGCAACGCAGCGTTCGGCGCGGCAACGAAACGTGCGCCTGAGCGAACGGAACGAACCAAAGAACTCGGTGTCTCGGAGGGGAAACGATCTACGCCAGCCAAACGTCGTGATCGGCACGGGCAGAGAGATAGATAGTAATCTAAACCGGGAGCACGGCGAAGCGTCGTCAGGGGAGAGGGAGTCCCGCGACGCGCCTGGCAGCGGTCCCAATGCGCGCGCGGCGCGCCTCCTGTCGGGGCAGCGCCATACATTGAGAGGAGGGGGTCTTCTGTGTTTGCCGCAAGATGGCTCTGCGTGTGCGGAAAGCGCAGAAGAAATGCAGCGGAAACGCACTTCGCAACTCGTGTAATTGTGACTTCTGTACGTTACATGTTCATAATTACCGATATACACCGCAGTACAACTTTCCACGGCTCGTTTCGAAGGCAACACCGCATTCACTAGAGGCGCGTTTGCACTGCTTGGAAGCATCGAACTCGTGGCTGAGTGGTAGCGTCTCCGTCTCACACTCCGGAGACCCTGGTTCGATTCCCACCGGACCAATCTTGGAAGTTGCTTTTTATTTATGAAGCGCCTGCCGTGATTTATCGCTCACGGGCAACGCCGCAAACGCCGACACCGACGCCGACGACACCGGCTTTTCTGCGACACGAGCTCCTTAACGCTATCGCGTTAAAACGCAACTTCGGGCGCAGAGGCTGTCGGGAGTGCGGTAGTCTCGGCGTAGCGCGTCAAGTGGTCCACACCTACAATTATGCAACGTTTACCCGAAGAGCTGCAAGGAAGTGGCCCGTATAGGTCTGTGCCGACGCTGTCGAAGGGTCGAGACGGGCAGGGCAGCGGCTGTAGCTCACCAGGAGGGCGCTGTGGAATTTTACGTCGTTGGCACGGCGTGCAAGCGCGTACGTACTGCCGGACGAATTGATACATGCCGTGCCAGTAGAAACGCTGCCTTAGCCGAGTATACGTTTTCAGAACGCTGGCGTGAACATTATGAGGAGCAGCATAAAAATAAGCGCATATGTCAGAACGCATGTGTCGTGGTATCACGAGGAGCCATTTGCGACCATCAGGCAAATAATTTCTGCGGTAAAGGACGTTGTCGCGTACCGCAAAGTGAGCGGCTTGGCGACGAAGTGTTCCAGAAGAGGGTGTGGCGGATGGGTCGTGGAGGAAATTCAGCGTAGTTGAAAGCAGGGGATCCTTACGTTGCTCGTCCGGCATATCAGTGACGTTGAAGGCTGACATAGATGCGAAGAGTGGAGACACTGAAGCCACATCATAAGGTAGCGGTGATCGGGAAAGCGCATAGGCGTCAGAGTGCTTTGTTCCCGATCGGTAGACAACGTGGATGTGATATTCTTGTAAGCGAAGTGCCGATCGGCCTAGGCGACCTGATGGACCCTTCAACGAGGACAGCCAGCAGAGGGAATGGTGGTCGGTGACAATGTCAAAAGGGCGACCATATAGGTATGGATGAAATTTGACGAGCGCCCAAATAGTGGTCAAGCACTTCTTTTCTGTTACAGAGTAGTTGGCTTCTGCCTTCCTTAGCGGCTCGCATACGCCGCGACGTACTCCTCATAGCCATCTTTCTATTGTGCGAGGACTGCACCAAGTCCGATACCGCTGGCATCCGTGTGTACCTCTGTAGGCGCTGTGGGATTGTAGTGTCGAAGAATCGGTGGCGAAGTGAGTAGTCGACGTAGTTGCTTGAAGGCGTCGTCACAGGAAGTGGACCACGTGGAGATGCGATTGGTAGCGGTGAGCAAATTGGTCAGTGGTGCGATGATAGTTGCAAAATTGCGCACAAAACGCCGAAAGTAAGAGCAGAGGCCTATAAAGCTGCGGAGTGCCTCAAGAGTAGTGGGCATCGGAAACTCTGCGACCGCGCGAAGCTTGGCTGGGTCAGGAAGTACACCGTCCTTTGATAACAACGTTTACCAATAAATATTGTTAACTTGCGGGCAGCAAAACGGCACTTTTGGATGCTGAGTTGGAGGGCAGCAGAGGTGAGGCAGGTCAGGATCTCACGCAAGTGAACGAGGGGCGTCGGGAAACCTGGCGAAAACACCACGATATCGTCAAGGTAGCAGAAGCATGTTTTCCACTTGTAGTTAAGAAGGATGGTGTCCATCATACGCTCGAAAGTAGCGGGCGCGTTGCAGAGCTCGAATGGCATTACGGTAAGTTCGTACAAGCCGTCGGGGGTGATGAAAGCTGTCTTCTCACCGTCATCTTCTGCCATCGGCGCTTGCCAATAGCCGGAGCGAAGATCGAAAGATTAGAAGTACTCCGCACCTTGTAAGAAGTCGAGGGCGTCATCTATCCGAGGCAGCGGATAGACATCTTTACGAGTGATCTTATTGAGTCGACGGTAATCCACACAGAAGCGTATTGACCCGTCCTTCTTGCGTACTAATACTAGAGGAGACGCCCAAGGACTGTGGGAAGGGCGAATGACGCCACAGTGCAGCATATCGTCGACCTGCTCGTTAATGGTTTGTCGCTCGGCTGCCGACACGCGGTATTGTCGCTGGCGTAAAGGAGGATGGGAACCAGTGTGGACACTGTGAGTGACGGTTGCCGTGCGCCCCAGAGGTAGTTGTTTACAATCAAATGACGACCGAAAATTCTGAAGAAGCGCGAGAACTTGGTGGCGATACGGAGGTGGCAGATCGGCGTCTACGACAGATTCAAGAACGTCCAACGACAACAATCCCAATCATGATGACGATGACATGCACAGCGCGACAGAAGTGAGGGCGTCGAGCTCATAACAGGCCGTGTCGCCGGAAGCTTCGAGAATGTGAAGCGGGTCAAGGGGCTGAACACGCCCTATTGATTCGCCGCGCAGTAAGGTAACAGGGTACTGATACGGGTTACACACAAGCATAGAGGATAATCCAGATACAGTGGTGAGGACAGCAAACGGGAGAGGTAGGGCCTTGCGACGTAGAAAAATAGGCGACGGTGTAAAAAGTGCTGTAGCGTTTGGCGTGGTAGAGTAAGAGACGGACACAAGCACAGACATTTCGTGTGGTATGTCCGTATCGGATACAACGGTGAGCTTGGAGGCTTTATCTTCAGAAGGATCAGGCAGCGGGGAATCGGCAAGCGGGAAAAGCGCCACTTCAGCCGGAGCACAGTCGATGATTGCACAATGGTAAGACAAGTCCCAGCCGAGAAATATGTCATGTGAACATGAAGACAGCACGAAAGATTCAACAACGTAGACAATGCCGTCTATGACCACCCTTGCAGTACATCGAGCAAGCGGGGCTATATGCTGCGCAGACGCAGTGCGTAGAAGCATACCAGACAACGGCGTTGTGACCTTGTGGCGGTTACGACTATGCTTTTCGTCGATAACAGAAATTGCAGCCCCAGTATCAATAAGCGCAACTGCGGCGGCTCCTTCGACCAAAACGTTCAATAAATTGCGTGGCGACTGTGCAGGCCTTGTAGAAGTCGCGAAGCTTGCAGTTCGTGCCTGCGGAACTACAGCAACTAGTTTCCCTTGCTAAGTGACTGGCGGCGACGTAAGGGGGAAAGCGAGCGACGACGTGGTGACGGCGACCGATGCGTGCTGACAGGGCGTCGTGGAGGCGGCGAGAACTCTGGGTTGGGAAGCATCGTATGCCCGGTAGTATCGTCGGAATAGCCATATCCAGGTGTTGCGACAGCAGTGTTAGCAGGTGGCATGCGAAGATTGCAGAAGCGCGCGGTAAGGCCGGCGATACCGCAAGCGAAGCATATGGGCCGGTTGTCGCGTGTACGCCAAGGGGTTTGAACTGGGCGTCGAGACGGAATTGGGGGCGACGCGGGAAAAGATGCAGTGGGAAGTCGCATTGGCGCAGGAAACGCGAAAGTCGGCGGGGCTGGTCGCGCGGCGACTTCGGCATAGGTCAGAGGTGCAGCCACGGGAGGGCAGGGTTGAACTAACGGTAAAGACCCAGCAAGTTCCTCGCGAATGGCCCGCCTAATGGGAGCAACCAGAGATGTGTCAGGCTGGGGAGGTCGATCATTGAGGGGCATCATAGACAGTTGGCGCGCAACCTCCTCACGAATGAAATGTTTGATCTCCACAGAGAGCCATGCTGCTGGCGTGGAGATGGAGCGAAGCGCGAGGTCCCAGAGAGAGTCGCCAGGTGCAACAGCGCTGCGCGCAGGGACCCTTTGCCGACGCAGCTCATCGAAGCTCTGGCAAAGAGTGACGACAGCAGCGACAGAAGTAGGGTTGCACGCCAGGAGCATTTGAAATGCGTCGTCTTCGATGCCCTTGAGGATGTGCTTCACCTTGTCTTCTTCACTCATGGTGGATAGCAGGGAATGAAGCTGCAGATAGAAGCGCATCCATGGCAGCGCACAAAAGCATCACACACATAACACTTCCATACAAAGACAGCATCAGAGCGGTTCGTAAGGCCCTAGCATCAAAATGGCAACAAGAATGGAACTCGTGCGTAAATAACAAGTTACATATAACTAAACCCCTGCTTCGCGAGTGGAAATCATGCACTCACCAAGAACGGTTCTATGAGGTAATGTTATGTCGACTTCGAATTGGACACACGCATCTAACACACAACTTTTTACTTCGAAACGAAAGTCCACCAACATGCGAGAAATGTCACGAAACGCTCACAGTAACCCACATCATTATATCATGCCCACACACTGAAACACAGAGACAGAAACATTTCCAAAATTTGTATCACTTACATATACCTCTGCACCCTGCCTTAATATTGGGCGATGACCCACTAGTGCCATTCACTAACCAGTTCCAGTATTTAGGTGAAACCGATTATCTACATCGACTTTAAGGTAATAGAGCTATAACTACCTTAACATTGGATCTTATACTGTCCTGTGACTGGCGACGCATGGCCTTAATCGCTTTTGCGCATTAAACCCGAATTAACTAACATTCTAGGTAATTCACCCAGGCAATCTGCCCGTGGTTTGTCGGTACGTCTGTAACGCATAACACAATGCGCTCCATAAAGAAAAACAGGACAAATTGGAAAGAAAAATTCGAACAAATATGTTGGCGGTGGAGAGTTTCGAACCTATGAGCCCACGCTCAGAAATCACTGGTCTAAAGCACGCTTGCAGAAGGCGAATATATCTGAACCATGTGAATGTCTTATCGCGCAACATGGACGGACAAACAGTCATTGGGTTGATAAAGAGTGATGAGGGGCTATTTGCGGCTGATCGCTGTTGGTGATGGTTCGACGCAATTGGATATGCTCAATAGTGATAAGGGATCATCATCATCATCATCATCATCATCATCATCATCAGCCTGGTTACGCCCACTGCAGGGCAAAGGCCTCTCCCATATTTCTCCAACAACCCCGGTCATGTACTAATTGTGGCCATGCCGTCCCTGCAAACTTCTTAATCTCATCTGCCCACCTAACTTTCTGCCGTCCCCTGCTACGCTTCCCTTCCCTTGGAATCCAGTCCGTAACCCTCAATAACCATCGGTTATCTTTCCTCCTCATTACATGTCCTGCCCATGCCCATTTCTTTTTCTTGATTTCAACTAAGATGTCCTTAACTCGCGTTTGTTCCCTCACCCAATCTGCTCTTTTTTTATCCCTTAACGTTACACCTATCATTCTTCTTTCCATAGCTCGTTGCGTCGTCCTCAATTTGAGTAGAACCCTTTTCGTAAGCCTCCAGGTTTCTGCCCCGTAGGTGAGTACTGGTAAGACACAGCTATTATACACTTTTCTCTTGAGGGATAATGGCAACCTGCTGTTCATGATCTGAGAATGCCTGCCAAACGCACCCCAGCCCATTCTTATTCTTCTGATTATTTCTGTCTCATGATCCGGATCCGCAGTCACTACCTGCCCTAAGTAGATGTATTCCCTTACGACTTCCAGTGCCTCGCTACCTATTGTAAACTGCTGTTCTCTTCCGAGACTGTTAAACATTACTTTAGTTTTCTGCAGATTAATTTTTAGACCCACTCTTCTTCTTTGCCTCTCCAGGTCGGTGAGCATGCATTGCAGTTGGTCCCCTGAGTTACTAAGCAAGGCAATATCATCAACGAATCGCAAGTTACTAAGGTATTCTTCATTAACTTTTATCCCCATTTCTTCCCAATCCAGGTCTCTGAATACCTCCTGTAAACACGCTGTGAATAGCATTGGAGAGATCGTATCTCCCTGCCTGACGCCTTTCTTTATTGGGATTTTGTTGCTTTCTTTATGGAGGACTATGGTGGCTGTGGAGCCGCTATAGATATTTTTCAGTATTTTTACATATGGCTCGTCTACACCCTGATTCCGTAATGCCTCCATGACTGCTGAGGTTTCGGCAGAATCAAATGCTTTCTCGTAATCAATGAAAGCTATATATAAGGGTTGGTTATATTCCGCACATTTCTCTATCACCTGATTGATAGTGTGAATATGATCACACTATCATAATGGGATCATAATCATAATCATAAGGGATCATAATGGAGTAATTCTGAGAAGGTTGACAAGGGCCAATCAGAGTTCATAAGGGTCATGTCAAGTCCGATAAGGGTTGAGGAGGGTCGGATCATGTTCGATAAGGGGTTGATAAGTGTCGGAACAATCTTGATGAGGCTAATAACGACCGCGAAAGGACGATAACGGCTGGATCGAGTCTGATAAATTTAATCGCCACCTATAACGGTTGATAACGGTTTCCATACTGCTCGGATCAAAAGCCAAAAGAGATCACAAAGCTAATAAATCGCACATACTGACGTGTTCTTATTTATCCTTTTCTTGGGGACTGAATTTCACCCACCCACAACTTAAAGTTATGGCTCAGTGTAAGATGCGTCTGCATGGTTGGAACTATCTGGAATGCTATTGGTGATTCTATCCGTTGTCTCTTGTCTCCGAAGCTTGTGTAATCTGATTGCATGTGCGACGAATATTGTGTAGTACTTTCTCGAAGACACGTGGTCACCAGCGATTGCTCTGGAACCTTCGATGACTTATGTATAAAAGTCGACACGATTGACCGGCAGATCAGATTTCCACGATCGCTGACTGCACTCACCGTTATCGTTGTGCTTAGAGTGTAACTTTTGTAGGCACAGGTTTGTTAAGTAAAAAGCTAAGTTATTCGCCGTATTGCTGTGGTTTTCGCCGTCACCACTACGTGACAATATAATGAGCCCTCTGCTGCTTCGTCAATCACGGTAAACGTACGTCGTGTGTAATGCGTGGAGATGAGCAAGTGTCACAATTCTTGCGTATACCTAGACTCCATTGGAGTATTCGCATAATTCTTTTTCGGCTAGCAATGGCCTTGCAACACTAGACAGTTTTAATTGAACGTTAACCTAATAGCGCGTTTAAGGGAAGTAGCATAACCGTTCTGCAGAGAAACTTTGCAGAAAGCGAGTTTTAGTATAGCGTGGTAGCGACGTTTCCGTGCGGGATGCAATTTATTACACTTAAAATTTCTCATACTTATGTACCTAAGTGATTCTATCTATTCGCCAAGTTAGCTTGTCCGCAATTAAAACCGGGGGCGGGCTGTACTTATACTTTCCATATCTGCCGATCCGCGGTGAAATCAATACAAGCAGTACAAGTTGTCGACCATGACCTCCGAGATCTCCGGATGTCGAAGGCAATACGCCATTAGGCCTCGACGCCTTCGAAACTAGCAGCCATCTTGAAAACTCTGCAAGGCTATCCATAATACGCTATCATCGAAACGGTCTGAGACTAAGCGAAAGCCGCCTACACAGTCACTTACTGCGAAAGAAATAAATTTAAATGCGCAATGTCAATTTCACTTCGAAGCAGGCGGCTTGGACTGCCGCCATGCCTTATGTAATCTGTGTAAAACCACGCAAAGACGGTAACGTTAAATCGGAGAAATAGCGTGCGTACGCTGAACGCAATAGACTGTGTCGTTTAGCGTTCTGCGCATGCACATTTCGATCCCGCTCAACCGCTCTTGCGCTAAATTAAGCCTGTCTACTTTGATTGCGCTGTCGGCAAGTAACATCACCAGTGACACCCAGCGTTTTCCATCGTCGGTGACTGCGTGCGCTTCGAAATGCGCCTCGAAATACCAAGCTTGTTGGGCCTTCCGAAATTTCGTCGAATGAATGGATGGTATCTCCCGCTTGTATCAGGTAATGAGTCCGTCGTGCCATTCCTCGTTGTCATGCACTGCTGCCTCGCGGGAAGGAATCACAGCGCGATAACTCATATCCGTCAACGAATAGTTTTTTTTTTACTCGAAAGCGTTTCTTTTGATGCCGCCCTCCACGGGGAGGGTCTAGTGCGCACGGCTGAGCGCGATGCCGATTGCACGCATGATGTCGCCAAAGTGATCGGTACAAGAGACGCTAAAAACGTGCACCACCAGCTTCACGACGTTTTGTGCACTTGGCGCTGCCGGTTGCTAGACACTTGGTTGAGGGTTGCTGGAGGTGTCTGTGCAATGTGCTATGTAATTATTGTCCATAGCTCCGGCAGGGTATTAGGTTTGTTCTTGTACAGTCATCCTTTGATTACAGACCGCATGCGTTATTTGACGAGCTGCAGGTCTTGCGCTATCATATCCTACGTGATTTTGCGATGACATTCACAATAATCGCCACAATTTCGTTTATTTTCTCACTGTACTGTTACGTTCGAACGCCCATTACATGTACTCATCAGTAATGTTGGGTTATTGTACACTTGTCAAAGGAAAACGTGTTCATTTGCTCTGCACTCATGCTTACGCTCTCTGGCCGCACCTGTCCCCTGTGCCATAAAACAATAAAAGCCGTTCGTCATCTACATTCATGCGTTTCCTTGATCAGTCAACTGCGATGTAAGTAGTGCTTGAAAATTAGTTTCGTTGTTTTGATCACTGTCGTTACTACCGTCATTAGTTTTATCACTGTTCGTGCTGCTTATGCTTTCGCACACCTCTCTACTTGTCCAGCCTCATACATAGCCACAAGGTGTGCGTGGACAACATCAGGAAGGTAAGCAACTGCCCAAACGGCATCCCCATCCAGGGCAATCTTGACTACTTCGACAACGAGCTTCGCAAGGCCCCCAAGGAGAAGTGTTCCGGTTTCACGGAAAAACGTACGGGTAAGACCAGGACTTTTGCGAACGGACGCCAACCCTGCAGTCGCAAAGCGCGTATGTGAATCGGGTCAAATGCCAACCACTGTGCATATGTTAATTGCGTGTCCTCAGTAAGATAACGTCGAACATAATTATATGAGTGCATTTTGCAAGTAGCATCAGTCGTATATCACTTTTGGGACCAGTCGTATAAGTCGTATAGAACTTTACCCTTAGTCGTGCGCCCCAAGCTAATTTATCTGATTGCCCAACTGCAGTCAACTAACAATAATTCAAGTCCAAACTCAGAATTACTTCAAGGTTTACGATGACACATTTCCGCCCATAAAGTGTAGAGAAACCAGGAGTGCATGCCACAAGTTTTGCATGATGTTACAATATTCCTCTTCACTGGCTTGTTTAGTGCAGTGGGCACTATTCACATGCATGACCGTACCGGCTATTATGGCGACAGAATATCGATGGCTGTGGAATAGCGATTTGTGATTAATTTTTTTTAGTGAGTCCAGTTTTTTTACTACTTCGAAGCGAAGGACAGAAATGGTCTAAAAATGAAGCCGATTAAATATATTATTGATCTTCTTAGCCTGTGTGTGATACATATTTACAACTTTTCCTTACGAACTGGCATTTTCCCACAGAATATGAAGAATGCTAAGGTGACCGTAATATACAAATGTGGAGATAAAAACATTTTCCGGAATTAGAACTATTTGAATCCTTCCCCACCCCGCAGAGGCGTCTGCATCAGCAGGCGTTTGGTGTGTTGCGACACCACGTATTCGAGAACACGAGCGTTGGACCCTCCCGCGTGTAGCCGTGTGCGGCTTAGACGTGTCTGGGGAAAGGGGGACCCTGGAGGTTGAGCCGATGCTGGGTGTTTGGCCCTTTAAGGTCCCCCGGCAGAGGCAACACACCTATTTGGCCTGTGCTTCACATAGAAGGCACGTCTATGTGAAGGAATTCCCCCGGACTGACCCACCCGGGGGAAATCGGTAGTTGCCTTTTCCTGTCTCTCTCTCCCTCCAGCCTTCGTCCTTCTCTTACTTTTCATCTTTCCTGTCTTCTCCTAGCTTCCGCTTACTTCCACTTTTTCCAGGCAGCAAGGGTTAACCTTATGTGAATAGCCAACCTAGGCTATTTCATATTCGGTTATAGTAATTACGTACAGATGGCGCTTCCAGGATTTGTTTTTACAGTTCCTGTAGCGTCCCCTTGTAGGGCTACACGGTGGATGGCTGGCGTTATTGCGCGAAAACTACACATTCCTTTATGGATAATTTCTTCCCTCCACTGCCTATCGCCCTTTCTGCAAAACCAGATAAGTCAGTAGGAACAATCTCAACCTTCCTTGTTTCCAAGTCATTGACTGAAGTCTTTTGGTCCAGGTTATAAGGCGTCGAGGATGGCAAGCGGTGATCTCCTCTTGGAGCTCCGCGAGCAGAAACAATACGAGGAATTGCCAAAACTAGTGTCATTTGGGGAAACGCAAATAACTATAACCCCGCACCGCACGATGAACACAAGCCGCAGTGTTGTCTTCGACGATGACTTGCTCGATCTCACTGAGGCTGAACTCTTGGAGGGCTTCAGTGACCAGAATCTTATCAATGTTAAATGAATTAAGATGAGACGTGACAGTAAAGAATTCAAAACCAAGCACCTGATACTCACATTCGGTTCAAGTATTTTGCCCGAGTCTGTAGAGTCCGGGTACATCAAACTTCGTGTTAGGTCATATGTGCCAAATCCCCTCAGATGTTTCAAATGCCAACGTTTCGGCCACAGCTCGCAGAGCTGCCGAGGCCGTCAAACCTGTGCGAAATGCAGTGCGTATGAACACACGTCTGAAGCTTGCGAGAACTCTTTGCATTGTGTAAACTGTGATGGGGAGCACGCCGCGTATGCGCGGTCGTGCCCGTCTTGGAAAAAAGAAAACGAAGTAGGCACGGCCAAAGTGAAAGAAAATATATCGTTCAAGGAGGCACGCAGGCGGGTGACATACCTGCCTAAGATCAGCTTTGCCGAAGTGGCGCGTCAGGGGGCAGCGCCACAATGGTCTCCGTCGGCTGTCCGACTCACACCCAGTGATGCGGCAGTAACGCCTTCCGCTCCTCGCCCCCCCCCCCTCCGGCGGCTGCATCTAGCGCTGCTACGCCAATCCAGCAGGAGGGGCAGGTCCCCTTCGGGCAGGTGCCCCAAAACACCTCGTCCAACGTGCCGAGGCCTTCACGCCAAAAAAAGCGCTCGGAAGAGCGCGTGTCCAGCGCCTGGCAAGAGGCGATGGACACAACCACCAGCAAGACGGCACCACCAGCGCCTAAGCAGCGGCGAGGCACTCTCGATCGCTCCAAGAGAGACAAAACTCCCGTCACGGCTCCTGAAAAAGGCCCGTGAGCTAATCCTCGTCTCCTAAACACACAGCACCCAACACATATAGCATAATGGATACACAAATAGTACAATGGATTGTTAGAGGACTTCTCCATAACCTCGACGACATTAGAGAAATAATACACCGACACAACCCCAAGCTGCTGTGCGTTCAAGAGACGCACCTCAATCTTACCAATACAAGTTTTCTTCGAAACTACACCATCTTCCGCAAAGACGGTGAGGAGGCTAATGCCTCCGGCAGCGTAGCAATAATAGCCGACATGGCGGTAGCTTGCCAACCCGTCGCCCTTAACACGCCCCTTGAGGCAGTGTCAGTTCATGCCATCCTTTTTAATAAAGTAGTAACTGTGTGTTCCACTTATATACCGCCGAACCAGCCTCTCGAAAAAACTGACTTTTCTAACCTCATTGACTAGCTTACCGAGCCTTATATACTCGTGGGAGATTTTAACGCTCATAACACAATGTGGGGAGACTCGCGATGTGACGCTAGAGGTCGACTCATTGAAAATTTCCTTTCGACCTGCAGTGCGTGTCTCTTTAACAAGAAAGAACCAACGTATTATAACCCACATCATAACTCGTACTCATCAATAGACCTGGCGATCGGCTCCGCTTCTATCTTTCCTGATTTAGAATGGTATGTAATTAAAAACCCATTCGGAAGTGATCACTTTCCAGTAACGCTGAACTTCGTAAACAAACATGACTTGCATTCACACTTCCCTCGCTGAAAACTGGCCTCAGCTGACTGGGAACGTTTTAGGGAGTCCACTCACATATCACGAGATTTTATACATAATTTTACTATAGATCATGCTGTTCCATACTTCACCGCTTTTATAATTGACGCCGCTGAAAAGTCTATTCCTCAAACAAGAGGCACTTCGTCCAAAAGACGAGTCCCCTGGTGGAATGACGATTGTAGAGAGGCGCGGAAGAGACAAAATAAAGCTTGGAGGAAACTACGCGAAAGTCCTACAGCAGAAAATCTAATAGAATTTAAACAGGTTAAATCACAGGGAAGAAGGACGCGACGACTGGCAGAGAGGGCAAGCTGGCAGAGGTTTCTCTCTGGCATAAATTCGTATACTGAAGAATTTAAAGTGTGGGATGGGCTGAAAATGCTTAAGGGGCAAGAAATTCATCCGTTGCCCCTAGTAAACGGTGAAGCAAACCGCTTGGAAGACCGTGCAGACGCCCTTGGCGAACACTTCCAGCACGTTTCTAGTTCTAACCATTACTCCAAGGCATTTCTAAAACGCAAAAAAGTAGCAGAACGCAAGGCTATCGTCCGCAAATGCAGACAGAACTAACCCTTCAACGCGCCTTTTACCATCGCCGAGTTGAGAGTCTCCCGGTCTGCATGTCAGAGCTCCGCTCCTGGACCGGATAGGATCATGTACGACATGATTAAACACCTCCCCACTGGTACTCAAATTACTCTGCTAGCACTTTGTAACGCTATATGGGCTGCGGGATACCTCCCTGCCGCATGGCAGGGAGGATCAGAAGTCCTTCTTATCCGTGTTTCTCGACATGGAAAAGGCGTACGATACAACTTGGCGCTACGGTATCCTGCGTGACCTATCGACGCTGGGCATCCGCGGCACTATATTAAACATTATAGAAAGCTACCTGCACAACCGTACATTCCGAGTGAAAATAGGAAATGTGCTGTCGCGTCCATTCATACAGGAAAAAGGGGTACCCCAGGGAGGCGTACTGAGCTGCACGCTCTTTGTAGTTAAAATGAACACGCTTCGTAAAACATTACCCCCATATATTTTTTATTCCGTCTAAGTAGACGACATACAAGTATGTTTCAAATCCTGGAACCAAACAGTCTGTGAGTGGCAGGTACAACAGTGCTTCAACAAAGTCTCCAACTGGGCGAACGAACACGGGTTCAAAGTGAACCCCAACAAAAGTTCTTGCGTTCTTTTCACCAGGAAAAAAGGGCTTGCGGCAGATCCCACTGTTGAAATATATGGGCAACGAATACCCGTAAACAAGGAACACAAATTCCTAGGTGTTATACTTGACTCCAGGATTACATGCATTGCCCCCCAGGGGCGTCTGCGTCAGCAGGCTTTTGGTGTGTTGCGACACCACGTACCGTTTCCTGTCGCCGTTTCCTGTCCTCCTCTCCGATCTTCGTCTTTCTCTTTCGCCTTTGAGATCTTTTCCGTCTTCTATTCATTTGTTTTAATTTCCCATTGCCTGGGCGGCAAGGGTTAACATTGCGTAATATATCCAGTCTTGGATACACACACACACACACATATATATATATATATATATATACATATATATATATATACACACATATATATATATATATATATATATATATATATATATACAGTAAGGTACAGTAGGAACGTCCCCAGGTTGGGCTCCGAGGTGGGTGGCTAGCATTCCTGCCGAATACAGTAATCATATATATGGTTTCTAGTTTCCACCCACTCCCTGATCGCTCCCTGAAGAGGGGGCGCACTGATGAAACCTTCAAATTTCTCTTGAAACCGAAAGAAATTTTTCCCAAACACCATGTAATACATAGTCAGCATGAAACCAAGACAGTCCGCACAATATCCCCATTTGTTGTCGCAAAATGTTTGACAGAAGCAATCGGCCCTGGTTACAAAGTAACTAAGATGGAAAGCGGCGACCTTCTTCTCGAAGTGCGTGACAAGCTTCAATACAGTAATTTGACTAAACATGTTGCGTTTGGTGACATTCCTGTCTCTGTGGGACCCCACCGGTCTATGAACACTGTGCGTGGTGTCATTTTTGATGACGACCTCCTTGAACTTAGTGATAGCGAGCTGTCTGTAGGATGGCAAGACCAAAACGCGGTAACAGTGCAACGAATTAAGTTAAGGCGCGACGACAAGAAAATTCCAACAAAGCATCTAATAATAACGTTTGGAACAAGTGAACTACCTGATTCATTTGAGACGGGATATTGTAAACTGCGCGTACGGCCGTACATTCGCAATCCGCGCCGGTGTTTCAAGTGTCAGCGTTTTGGGCATGGGTCTCAGAGCTGCTGAGGGCGTGCCACTTGTGCAAAATGTGCATCATATCACATCAGACCACATATCAGACAGCTGTTCTTCCACAACGCACTGCACTAACTGTGACGGAGACCACACCGCCTATTCGCAATCGTGCCCGTCATGGAAGAAAGAAAAACAAATAATCGAACTGCAGGTCAAACTAAACATCTCTTTTCCAGAAGCGTGCAAGCGTTTTAGTGTCCACAACCAATCTAATCCGTCCTACATTGATGTGACGAGCCGGGGGGGGGGGGCAGTGCCACATCTTCTGGCGGCCGCGCAAGTCACACTGAGTGTGACTGCGGTTACGCCATCAGCCCCCCTGGCGGGAGCAGCCACTGCTCTACCGCCCCCTACCACGAAGGGCCAGCAGACCTCCGAGCCTACCGATCGCAGGCCCACTGCTCGTGCAGACAGGCCCGAAAAACCCCGAGAGTGCCCTCTGAGCGGGCGTCATCCAGCGCCTCTGACGAGGCGATGGATGTAACAAAAACTTCTCCGGCGTCTCAGACGCCGAAGGAACGGCGTTGCTCCCTGGAGCGCACCAACAAAAAAGAAATACCCCGCATCAAGAAGCCTGGAAAGGCCTCTTGAGCCAACCTAATTGATATCTCTTGAAACACACCATAAAACACTTCCAATATGGCCACACAGGTAATGCATTGCAATGTGAGAGGTCTAATACACAATCTTGATGACATTAAGGAACTCCTTCGCAAGTTTAATCCATGGGTGCCCTGTGTGCAATAGACACACCTCAATCCTTCACATATTAACTTTCTCAAACAATAGGCCATTTACCGCAAAGATCGCAATGACGCCTGCGCCTCGTCAGGCGGTGTTGCTATTATAGTTGATAAGGGTATCGCCTGCAAGCATTTACATCTGCAAACGCGCCTTGAGGCACTGGCAGTCAGAGCCGTGCTATTTGATAAGCTAGTTACAGTTAGCTCTCTCTACATTCTTCCGAGCCATCAACTTTCCAGAACAGATTTCGAGAGCTTTGTCACAGAACTCCCCGAACCTTACATTGTAGTAGGTGATTTAAATGCGCATTACACCCTCTGGGGAGGTTCTCGTTGTGATACGAGAGGGCGCTTATTAGAAAACTTCCTTTTATCTTCCAATGCATGCCTACTAAACAAGAAAAAAACCCACATTCTACAGCATGGCGAACAAAACATTCTCATCTATTGACTTAAGCATAACATCAAGTACCCTAGTGCCATACCTGGAGTGGAACGTGATCGAAAATCTATATGGGAGTGACCATTTCCCAATTGTCGTAAAATTAACAAAAAGCGATAAGTTTTCTCCACATCTGCCCCGTTGGAAGGTCGACTGTGCTGACTGGAAACGGTACAGAGAGCTGACACATTTAACCTGGGGTGACATCTGTACTCTCTCAATCGATGATAGAGTGTCATATTTGACGGCATTTATAACTGACGCAGCATCAATATGCATCCCTCAAACGAATGGATCACCCTCTAAATGACGTACTCCTTCGTGGAATGAGCAGTGTAAGGAAGCCCGCAAAAATCAAAATATGACTTGGAGTCGCCTTCGCGACTGCCCAACTACCGAGAACTTGATCAGTTTCAAGAAAATAAAATCAGAAGGTCGAAGAACGCGCCGCCTTGCCAAAAAGGAAAGCTGGCAAAAATACATCTCTAGTATTAATTCATATACAGACGAAAGAAAAGCCTGGGACAGAGTAAACAAAATAAAAGGCCGCGAAACTCATCCTCTGCCATTAGTAAACACGCAAACAGATACTCTTGAGGACCAGGCTGGCTGTCTAGAGCACATTTCGCGCACTTTTCCAGTACATTTCATTACATGGATACATTCCTAAAATTCCGGCGACAAGCAGAACAGATGACTCTGGGTGGCAAAGGCACATCCAATGAAGTATACAATCGTTCATTTGGAATGGCTTAGTTCCAAGCCTCACTGAACTGTTGCAACAGGTCCGCTCCAGGAAGTGACAGAATAATGTATGAGATGATCAGACACTTACACCCTGAAACCCAAAAAAACACTACTGTCACTCTTCAGTTCCATGTTCTCTGCCGGCTACGTTCCTTCTGTCTGGAAAGAAGCAATCGTGATCCTTATTCTCAAAGAGGGGAAGGACCCTTCCTCAGCCAACAGTTATAGGCCTATAGCTCTGACTACTTGTCTATGCAAATTATTTGAGATGATTATTAACCGTCGCCTCATCCATTTTCTTGAAAGCAACAAGATACTCGCTCGCTTTCAGTACAGTTTTAGGGCGGGTAGATCCACAACAGATCACCTTGTCCGCATCGAGACAAATATCCGTGATGCCTTTGTCCACAAACAGTTCTTCCTGTCAGTATTTTTAGGTATGGAAAGGCATACGACACAACCTGGCGTTTTGGAATCCTCCGTGACCTGTCTGAAATGGGAGTTCGAGGCAACTTGCTGAACGTGATTCAGAGTTACCTCTCCAATAGGACGTTCCGTGCTAGAGTTCGTAACGTTCTGCCTCGTCCATTTACGCAAGAGGCTGGTGTTCCACAAGGTGGTGGGCTGAGATGCACTCTTTTTAATGTCAAAATGCACTCGAACCAGACTGCCATATCATATACTATGTTTTATTCTGATAGGTTTCAAATCGTGTAACCTAAGTATCTGCGAGCAACAAGTACAGCTTTGCATAAATACATTATCTAAGTGGGCGGTCCAAAACAGTTTCAACCTAAGCCGACAAAAACGTACATGCGTCCTGTTTTCAACAAGAAAGGCATACTAGCGGACCCCGCAATAGATCTAAATGGAGAACGGCTATCTGTGAGCCATGAACACAAATTTCTAGGAATCTTTTAGACAGTAAGCTGACTTTTGTAGCACACCTGAAGTATCTGGAATCAAAGTGCCTCAAGTCTATGAACCTGCTGAAGCTCTTGTCACGTACATCTTGGGCAAGCGACAGGCGGTGCCTTTCAAAGCTGTACAAATGTCTAATTCAACACGCCTTGACTACGGAGCAATAGTCTGTAATTCTGCCGGACCTAGTGCTCTGAAAATGCTACATCCTATTCACCACTTAGGTATCCGCCTTGCTACAGGTGCCTTTAGGACTAGCCCTGTGCAAAGCCTCTACGTCGAATCAAACGAACGGTCATTGCAATACCAAAGAATATATTTAATTTTCTCCTACACTGTAAAAGTTCACTCAGATGTTAAACATCCTTGTCATTCTACTATATGCGACTTGTCTACTGCTAGGCGGTTTCCTAACCGCCCAGCCACTAGGCCCCCTCTGTCCCTCCGGTTGGAAGCACTCTCGGAAAACACAGCGGTCCCTCTTTTACACAATGTCCTAATGGCACCTACATGGCTCCCACCACCTTGGGAGTGGCAGACTATCCAATGTGACATCTCTTTCTTAGAAATATCGAAACGAGCCCCGGAGGCGAACACATATTCGCATTTTCTGGAACTCAAGGAGAAGTACTCATGTGATGAATTTTGCACAGACGCTTCGAAGTCTCCAGCTGGTGTTGCTTACGCAGCTCTGGGAACCTCACTTTCAACATCCCGGCCAATAAACCCACACACCAGTATCTTTACAGCGGAAGCATACGCCATTCTTAAGGCTATTCAACACATACGGCTCACAAATATCGCTAAGGCTATTGTCTTCACAGGCTCATTAAGTGTAGTGAGAGCCCTAATTAGCTTACGAAAGCATAAGCTTTCGGTTTATAATGAGCTGTATAGCTCGTTATGCTCCGCACATATGTGCAACCAAGCGATTATCCTATGCTGTGTACCTGGCCATAAAGGTATAAAAGGCAACGTAGCTGCTGACGAAAACGCTACGTCAGTGAGTTTTAGCGACAGAGATGGAAATATCCCCATTCCTCCCACAGGCCTCAAGCCCTTTCTGCGCCGTAAATTGAGGAATCATTGGCAAGCAGAGTGGGATACACAAACATTGAATAAGTTACGCATTATAAAACCAAAATTGCTGAATTGGATAAGTGACAAAACAGCACGGTACAAGGAAGTACTTCGCAGGTTAAGAATAGGACACACTTACAGTACTCACTCTTACCTCTTGACTGGCTGGGATCCTCCTACTTGTAGATGCGGCGATAGCCTGACAGTCCTCCATGTCCTTATCCAGTGCCCTGCAATAGAAACAGAGAGGAAAAAGTATTTCCCTTCTGCATATCGGGAAAATATACCTCTCCATCCTGCATTTTTTCTTAGTGACGAACCATTCTTTAAACTGCAAATAGTCCTAGACCTTTTATCCGAAACCCACACCCTGAAAACCAGTTGGCCAGGCAATTTTTAGCACATGACTAACAGCCCTGCATTCAAGGGTTTCTTGAAACTCTGGTGTCAGTGTTATGTTTTATTGCATAATGTTTTAACGAAAGCCCATTGCCATAGCCCACATCACTGCCTAGTCACCGTCATTATTTTAGCAACTATATATTCTACGCCACTTACAGCTACAGGTTTTAGGCCCTTTTACAGCCATGTGACAACTACCATGACGAATTCATTGTGCACGTCATCCGTAATACATCCTCAACATTACCACTTGTCAGGGCGCTCTTTGGCCAAACCTGGCCCTTGCACCATAAAACACCGCGCATCATCATCAGGCTTACATTCATCCCTCACATAAAATATCTTAAAGCAAAATTTCTTAAAACAATGAACTTACTTAAGATCTCCTCCCACGCAACATGGGGTAGCGACAGAAAGTGTTTATTGAATCTTTACAGGAGTCTAGTTGGATCACGACTGGACTATGGTGCCGTGGTTTATCACTCTGCCACCCCGAGCGCGCTAAATATGTTAGACTCCGTCCACCACCTGGGTATCCGCCTGGCCACTGGCGCCTTTAGAACAAGCCCTGTCGAAAGCCTATACGTCGAGTCATATGAGTGGTCACTCAATTTTCAGAGAACATACATCAGCTTCACCTATTTTTTTAAAGTGCGCTCTAATAAGGAACATCCGCGTTTCATGACAGTAAACGACTTGACGTGTGAAACACTTTTCCGTAACAGACCGTCTATGAGTCTTCCTTTGTCACGGCGTGTAAAAGAACTTAGTGAAGAAATGGATGTCCCGATACTCGAACATCGCCTAATGGCTCCGGCTAATTTATTACCGCCCTGGGAGTGGCAGGTGATAGAATGTGACATATCCTTGGTAGAGGTCTCGAAGCACGCCTCTGAGCTTGAAATTGCTATGCATGAGCTTCAATCGAAGTACTCCTGCTACGAATTTTACACAGACGCGTCCAAATCCCATGATGACGTATCCTACGTTGCTGTTGGTCCCTCTCTTTCTGAATCTGACGTGTTCAACCCCCTAACAAGTATCTTCACTGGAGAAGCCTATGCAGTACTGTCTGCAGTAAAACATATTAAGACACTGAAACTTGACAGCGCAATCATATTCACAAACTCGTTAAGTCTTGTAAAAGGCACTCATTTCTTTACAAAAGCATACAAATCCTGTCTTCAATGAACTCTGCACACACTTATGTAACATCTACTGATTGCACAGACATGTAGTAATATGCTGGGTTCGTAGCCATAGAGGAATCGAGGGAAATGTGCTTGCTGACGAGATGGCGAAATCAATGGCATCGCAGGGTACTCGTTCTGCTGCAGTCTCTGCCACAGACATAAAGGCTTTCCTCGGAAACAAACTACGAAGCCAGTGGCAACGCTTGGGGGCCGCAGAAACGAATAATAGGCTTAACGTAATTAAGCCTAAGCTAGGTTTCTGGCACCCAACAATGAAAACAGGAACAGACATCCTGTTCACTAGACTAAGTTCACTAGATAACTTTCTCCTGACCGGTAACGAGCCTCCAACCTGTGGTAGATGCGGCGACAGGCTTTCCGTCCTCCACGTCTTCCTGGAGTGCCGGGAAGCCGAAAGAGACTGGAGGAAACATTTTCCGTTTGCATACAGCCATCACGTCCCTCTGCATCCGGCCAGGTTTCTTGGTGTAGAACCGCTTTTTAAGATCAAAGCAGTCCTCGCTTACTTGAAAGATGTTGTGCTACACGTGAGAAGCCCATTATTTCCGTAGTGCATGCTCTTTCAAGATAGTTTTCTTTGTATAGCACATGCTTCTAGGTCCTTGGCTTTGAAGGGCTGTGGTGAGGCAGAAGTGCTCTAGCAAAATTTAGCATCGGATATATTTTGTATATTGTACCATTCTTTTCTCAATTTATTTTAGTGTTCATATTACACGGCAATAATCATTGCCATAATTTTATTACGCGTAGATTTTATGCAATATACTCAAACTCTCTTACGCCCCTTTACAGCCACGTCACATTAAATTCACAGAAACCATCAGACCAGGACGAACTCTGTGACACTAGCGTGCTCTTTGGCCATTCCTGGCCCTTGCGCCATTAAACATCAAACATCCCTCAATCAATCCTTCCCCTATTCTCCAAAAGACTTGAAAAAATTATTCATCTTATCTGTTAAGCAGAAGACAGTGTATGGCGAAGAAACTTTGTCATAGGCACGAGCGTTACTGGCGGTATTAGGGATCGAAAAGAAAAATGTAATTGGACCAAGATGTATTGCACTCTGTTATTCTCTATACCGAAGGTGCGAAACCTTTACCTCGATACCGGCGCGAAATAACTAAGAAATGTGCGGTGGATATATCAAGCTCGCGAGGTTGACCCGGTGTATCGGAGCGTCGCCCAACGCCTCAAGACCAGAGTTACGGAGGGGGGGCTGTTAAGCCGCTGATCTCTGAAACGTGCAGAATAGGCGGCGTGGCGCACTGAAGTATACAAGCACTTTCTCGGCGCGGTAATAGAGTGTGCGTGAAGCGCTGGAACGTACGGCTAATCCCTACCGATACCTACCTACCCATGAATGTAGGCGCGATGACACTGTCACCAAAGGTGGGAAGCGGTGACTTCGCAAGCTCCTTTGTAAGGTGTGAATGCCTACGGCAAAGGACCCACAATGGCAAGAAATTTTCACAAGGTCAATCGCCTGCGCGGAGACACTGTGACGAATTTCCTAAAGGGAGAACAGCCCACTCATCGAAAGCTCATGCAGGCCATGGTAGTGACAGCTTAGAATTCGAGAAAAACGGCCCTTTGACGAGGCGCTTCTAAATTGCCGGTGTGCATATCAGTTCTGGAATTCTATGAGAGCGGGCCTGCGGAGCGGGCCTGACGACAGAAATTAGAGGCACCCACGCAGCGAGGAATCGCCAAGAACATGGAAATAGGGGAGAGAGAGCCATGACGGGAAAGTGTGCCGAATGCTTGCCTGAAGTCTAACAGCTCTGTAAAAGAGATTAGGCACGTCGCAGTAGGTGGTGGCTTGGGGAATGTCGAAGCAGGCCAGCAGTTGCCACCTCCCCTTTTTCTTAGTTTACTGAAATGTATTGAAAGGTTGTATGAAACTCATTCATTTCAGTATAGGTTGTAATCACTAACCTGATCAGTCAGTAGTACTCAGTACGATGCAACACTAGTCTGGGCCGCAACCACTTGGTGGTCGAACAGCGAGACTGAACTGGCCGTACGTAGGGACAGTAGTCCTAGGCTCTAACTTGGGAAAATTAGAAGAGTAATGCGCTGTTTATTTCTTTGTTTGTCATCAGTGTTCTTGTGCCAACTGAATTTGAGTGTGCGAATATTTTCCGTACATTATATTGTCATGGCGTCACGAAACTTGAGGCACAAACCGACTTGTAAGCAGGAACAGTAACAAGTAAGGGCTGCTTTAATACCGCGCGCTAGTCACTGCTTCTTCTTCCTTTCCATGAATTCTTACAAGGGCCGATATGTTAGCTTATTGTCGTCGTCCTTACAGCACTACAGATTCGGCATTTGCCCCCCTTCTAAAGGAAGCATCGATCCAAATGTGCAACTTAAGCGTATGCACACACGAAACGCTAAAACGTGTCAGTTATAAAAGTAGGGCTTCATGCGCACCACATGCACTACTTCAGGAAGATACTTGCAGCGCCGCGAACAAGTCTCGCCATCTGGCACGACCTCTTAGTTCAGGCGTCGCACAACTGTGTAGGGCACAAGATATCGCCTTAGCAGTTTTTCTGAAAGTCCCCGACGCCGAATGCGCATCCGAACCCAAGCTCTCTCGTCGGGTGTGTAGGCGACGAATTTGTGCTGACCATTGTACTGCATCGCGTCCTTGTCTTGCTGGTGGCGGATGCGTACATGTGCAAGCTGTCTGACTGCCTCGACACGTTGAGCAAATTCTTCAGCAACTGCATAGATATCGTCACACTCCTGCGGCAGCACTGCATCCAATGTTGTCGTGGCTTCGCGACCGTGTACCAAGCTGAATGGTGTCATACGAGTCGTGTCTTGTCGAGTGGGGTCATACGCGACGGTTACATAAGGCAAAATCTCGTCCCAGTTCTTATGTTTCTCATCGACGTAGATGAAAAGTACGTATGCTAGTGACTTGTTGAAACACTCCGTTAGTCAATTCGTCTGGGGATCATAGGGTGTCATTTTCCGGTGTGGCTTTGCCGCTGAGTTCGAGAACTGCATCTAGAAGTTCGGCCGTGAACGTGGTTTCTCAGTCAGTAGTCAATACCGCTGGGACACCGTGCCGATGGAAAATCGAGCTGCTTCAGCTTCTGTGCCCCGCTGGGTAGCTTTTGTCTACGCATACCGGGTAAGGTAGTCGGTGGCGACAATAATCAGCCGGTTCCTGTAGTTGAAGTTGGAAATGGTCCCATAAAATCCATGACAATTTTATCGAATGGCGATCCCGGCACCTCTACAGGATGTAGGAGACCATCTGGCCTCGCAGATCGCGCTTTGTGTCTTTGGTAGACAGGACATGGAGTCATGACGTTTACCATCGGCTGCCAGCTCGGCCAATAATACTTGCGCCGCAGTCGGGACAATGTTCGTGTGTGGCCTAGATGACCTGAGGTGGCCTCATCATGACATGCTGGGCGAATTTAGTTGCGAAGCGAAGCAGGCGCGACCAGTAAGTCGGTGCTTTTGGTCGTTTTTCTTATAGAGAACATTGCCCTGCATGCAAAATGACGCCAGGCTTCGTCCAAAGAGTCACGGTACGTCGTTGCCTCTGCCTTACAGGAAATTAATAAGTGGAATCAGTTTTATGTCGTTGCGCTGCTGCCGAGAAATGGTAAATGTATCGACGACTCCCAAGAAATGCAGCGTCTGGGCCATTATCCTCAGTGACAGAAGGCTGTATTTTATTTATTTATTTATTTATTTGGTATACCTACATCGCCTGCACGGCATTATCGTAGGGGAGTTAAAATACAGGTGGTCACAATGGAAACATATTCAGCAACATCAAAAGAATGCATCAGTAAATACAACATAGTTTAAGCACTGAAATTCGCAAAAGCGGAATAGAAACTAACAAAGTGCAAAAGAAAGTGAGTAACAAAGTAACTAACTAACAAAAAAAAACAAAAAAAACAAGAAGTAGCGCATGTGCAGAGATGAATAACAGAACAATCAAAGAATATGGCTCTCGACAGCATTTTCAAAACTAGAAGCTGACATCACTTCATTAAGGAGCTCATTCCAATCGTTAATCGTGTTAGGAAAAAAGGAATACTTAAACACATTGGTACGGCACTGATAAGCTCTAATTTTGTTAGCGTGGTCTCTCCTAGATGAAACGTAATGCAGCTCCTTAATGAACAATGTTTTGTCGATACCAGTTTTACTTTTTATATATTATAAAGGAATTTCAATCAATTGGGGACCGAGGGAGACAGTCGGTGTCAGCGTGCTTTTTCCATGGCTCATATACGGCGGTGATGTCGAACTCCTGATGCCTGAGGCTGCGGCGTGCTAATCGACCAGAGGGGTCTTTTAATTAGTAAGCCAACAGAAAGAGTGATGGTCACTGACGACGCGGAATGAGCGACCGTACAAATAAGGGCCAAAATTAATAACAACCCACACTACGGTGAGGCGTTCCTTCTCCGTAGTGAAATAGTTTTCTTCTGTACGTGAGAGAGTTCTGTTGGCGTAGGCTGTCAGTTTTTTTGGAGCCGTGTTGCCACTGCACCAGCACGGCACCCATACCTACATTGCTCGCGTCGGTATGAAGTGCTGTCGAGGCGTTCTGCTCAAGGTGTGGAAGAACTGGAGGAGTTTGCAGACGTTGACGTGATTAGTTAAATACCATTTGCTCGCTGTTGCCCCACACAAAGGGTAGATCCTCTCGCGTTAGTCGCGTCAAGGGTGGGGCAATACGGGAAAAGTACGCAAAAAACCGTCGGTTATAGGTGCACAGGCCCGAAAAGCGTCTCACTGCCTTCTTTTCAGATGGTGTGGGGAATTTGGTCACGACGTCTGTTTAGCCAAACACCTTCGTTACTTACGACATGGCCTTCCTACCGCATCTCTACTGAACCAAAATAACACTTTTCTGGCTTTAACTTGAGGCCAGCCGAGCTTACGGCGTGGAGAACAGCCAGCAACGGAACAACCGTAAGGAAGAGCCGTAACGAGCCTGTTTAGATGCTCTTCATATGCAGCCGAAAACAAGATCACATCGTCTAGGTATACCAAGCACGTTTGCCACTTTAGACCTGAAAGTACGAGGTCCATTAAACGCTGAAAAGTGGCTGGCACTGGACACAAACCGAAAGTAAGCACCTTAAATTAGTAAAGGCCGGTGGGCGTCACGAAGGCGGTTTTCTGCCGATCTCTCTCATCGACTTCTTTCCGCCAATACCCATTGCGTAGGTCCATGGAGGAAAAATAGCGTGGCTGGCGCAACCTGTCTATTGAATCGTCTATGCGTGGTAAGGGGTAGACGTCTTTCTTTGTTACCTGATTTAGCTTGGGGTAGTCAATACAGAAGCGTACGCTGTCGTCTTTTTCTTGACCAACACCACGGGGGACGCCCAAGGACTCTTCGAAGGTTGTATCACATCAATGTCGGCAATTTTCTTCGCCTGTTTCTGTATTTCTTCGCGTTCCTTCGGACCACACGGTGGGGATTATGTGGAATTGGTCTCGTGGCATCTTCCGTAATTATCCGATGCTTCGTCAGCGGTGTTTGTTTGACCTTGGACGTAGACGAAAAGCAATCTTCAAACTGCTGTAGCAGTTATAGCAGGCGCTGTCTCTTAGCGGGCAACAGGGTAGAGCTAACGATGACAGACAATGTTGCCGAGGCCGGAATGGTCGTTTCATTCATGCTGTGGTCGTGCACAGCGAAACAGTGCTTTACTTGTACGGTATCACCACAGCACGCAATTGCCGTGTCCTTCGAGACGTAGTGGCGTTCGTTGCTAAAGCTCGTAAGGAGCACTGCTGCGGGACCACGACTTAATGGCAGAATGCCGCTTGCAATCGAATCGCCTTGTGTGAGCAATAGCAGGCCGATTTGGTCGGCTATCACATCACCATGATAAGGTATCTCGCTAGAGACAGACGCAAGGCAGCAGGTTCGCGGCGGTATCGTCACGTCCTCAGCTAGTCGTAAACGCTCGCGCTGTCTATCATAGTTGCCGTCTACGTCAGGGCTCGCGGAAAACGTGACCAAAAGCTCTGGGTCGTTCATTACAGTGCCAAAATCCCGCTGAACATCTAACCCCTAGATCAGTTCCTTGTAGCACTCGGGGAGGATAGCGAGCGTGGCAACAAAGCTTGAATTACCGTTGTGGATTCTGGCTCTACATTTACCCGCTGGCGTCATTAGCTAACACCCGGTGGTTCTGGTGTGTGGACCTGTCCATAGTGTTTTCACCTTTTTAACGTGGTCAACCAGCTTTTGAAGCATAATTGGGAAATCAGCACCGGTGTCCACAAGGGCTGTCACGGGATGTCCGTGAATAAAAAGGCTGAGGTCTGCGCGAACACATTCGTCAACATTACTCGTCGTCGTCATGTCGTCTTGTTGCGGCAGTTGGAGGGTCTTTTCGGTGTCTCGACAGATGGCAACCTTACCCCCGGAGGTCACGGCCGTTAGTTTCCCCGGCGAGGACTGAGGGGAAGGCCCCTGAAGGCGGGAAGTTGCAACAAGACGACATGAGGACGGCGAGTAATGTTGACGGATGTGTTCGCGCAGACCTAAGCCTTTTTATTGACGGACATCCCCTGAAGTGAATGTTTGGCGGCTGGGGTCAGAGCAACGTCGAGGTGACGGAGAGTGCCAGCGACGACATGGCGTGGCGGCTTGGTTAGACGAAAAATGATCTTCGTCCAGGGCACGGCAGTATTCAAAGCGTGCGGACACTTGACTTGGGAAGCCTCCAAAATCGGTATCTTGATGAGGGCAGTGACGAACAATGTGATCCGGTTCCCCACAGTAGAGAAGCAGAGTGGTCGGCAGTTGCCAGTGCCCCACTTGTCAGTTCGGCGAGCTGGTGGTCGTCGCCCAGGCTCCCGCTGCTACGATGGGGTGGGAACAGGTCCCAGATGGAACGGCGTGAACTGCGGTGGTAGAGCTGGAGGACGACGAACTACACCGGCATAGCTCCACGGGCGTGTTTAGGGGCACGGCGCGGGCGATAAAAAGGCTTGCCGCAGCTCCTGGCAGAACACCTTGGCAAGTGAGTGCGGGCTCGGTAGACGGAGCAACCAGGGTTTGTAGTTCCACGCGCAGTATTCTGCGAATCAGTTCTCGCAGAGGGCTTTCGCTAGTGGAGGCTTAGCGGTGCCGCTGATGGGTGTGCTACTGCGCTGGCGGTCAATGTGCCGACATCGTTGTCGAAGTGCCCGCTCGATTGTAGTAGCTTACTTTATGAATTCGTACACTGTGTTTGATAGGTGTTGTAGGTTGCCTGAAAATAACTGTTCTTTAATTACTCGCATAATATGGCGTACTTTCTTATTCTCGGGCATATCGTGGTCGGCTCGGCGACATAAACAGGCCCTATCCTCAGCATACATGGCGACGCTTTTGTTGGGTTGCTGTAAGCGCGCTTCGATAAGCTGTTGCGCGTAATCCCGCCGGTCGTAACAGGAGAACGTCTCCAGGCGTTGGCGTCGAAAGTCGTTCCATATCTGGAAGTGCTCTTCCCAGTTCTGGAACCACGTGCGACCGCTATCTTCTAGTACGAAATAAGCTTGGAAAAGTTTTTTGTTCTTCGCTCCAGTCGTGGACATTAGCAGCTCTTTCGTACTGATCGAGCCAGTCCTCAACGTCTTGAAATGCATCGCGACCAAAGATGTCCGGAACGAGAGGATGCTGAAAAGTCACCTGGGAACGACTTGTCGTCATCTGTGAAGGAGAAAATTCGCCGATGTGAAGATTTCCAAGCTTGTCTGAGCTGGAACCGTAGTGAATTCGGGGCTCAGGCCTAACAGGCGGCGGCTGAATCGGTGCGCTGGAGTAATGACGAGAGGTGGATTCCTTGCAATGCGTGTGGGGGTCTAGTAGGAGTCGCGACCCTCAGGTGGGCAGCACCTCCACCACTGTCGCGGCGTCACGAAACTTGAGGGACAAACAGACTCGTAAGCAGGAAAAGTAACAAGTGCAGGCTGCTTTATTACCGGGCACTAGTCACTGCTTGTTCTGCTTGCTTCTCAAGTATTTTTGCAAGTTCCGATATGATTGTTTATCGTCGTCGTCTTTGCCGCCCCCGCAGGGGCGTCTGCGTGAGCAGGCGTTTGGTGCTTTGTGACACCACGTACCCGAGTACACGAGGGTTGGACCCACCCGCGTCTAGCCGTGGGCGACTTAGCCGTGTCTGGGGAAAGTTCGCCAAGGGCGTCAGCCAAAGGAAACGCCACTGGAAACGCGCTGGAAGTGTTCGCCAAGGGTGTCAGCTTGGTTTAAAAGCGTCCCGTTTTGGGCGAGTTGGTTGTACATGATTCTTATTAAACTTTAGCGCGCACAAAGCCAGGACGTGGAACGAAGAAGGGACACTCAACATGCGCAAACTTCAACTGGCTTTTATTGTGACAGCGACATATGTACACGTTTCCACGATCTGAAAAAAAATAGAGGATGGCAAGAAAACAAACAAACCACGTGCAAAACTGCATAGCCACCTGTGCCGGCAAAACCAATCCTTGTCACTGTCATTCACCATCCAGAAACCTCACTTCCTTATCACTCAATGGTACAGACGGGGCACTAACACAACTTTGATTATGCCAAATAATTTCTCTGGCCTCAACTATGTCCCTGTTTAGCCGATTTATGTTAAACATAATATTGTGCATCTGTTAAAGATAGGATAACAACCATTGCATGACTTGCAGGGAACTTTTTGTTTAGGATATTTAGCATGATCACTGGCACCACACAGCCCAGCAAACATTTTTGACCGCCTTCCCATGTGGCGTCCCAAAGCACATATTAAATAGTGGGGACAACCCGGGTTGCGGAGCAGCGCCCCTTTCCGAGCGATGAGGTTCCGTAATGGCCGTGCACTAGGCCGGGAACACGTTTTTACCGGTTGGTATTCATCGACAGATACCTTAATGGTCTGCTTCCCACGGCCACGGCGGATGTTCTACAAAGCCGTCGGTGGTCACACAAGTCCCAAGACAACGCCTAGAAAGCTGTATAGGACACCCTTTAGAAATGTGAACCCCGAAAAATAATCGAGTAGCAGGCCGAGAGATTTGCTGCCCATTTGAAGAACCGGCCAGTTTCGGGAGACACCTGTGCTCGAACCCAGTACCTTCCGCATACGGGGCGCACGTTCTACATAGAGGCCACCGCTTCGATTCACGAAGTGAAACTCTGACCTTCATTTCTTTTTCTTCTGATAGTCAACCTGTTAAAACTGAATTAACGAAGATAGTGTTTAGCAAGACTGCTTTATCGGACTAAACTGATGTAGCGTTTCTCTTAATGCGCCTTCAAGACCTAATGTCTAGGGCAGCCAACTACGGTATTCTTGCACGTTCGACCCCGAGCGACATCATTCGCGTGGCCGGCCAGTATAGCAGGCAGCGATGGTGCGATGTGTACGACCTTTTTTGGCCTGCAGTAATATTTCCCCGTGGTATAACTGACGACATTACCCGAGGCTCGTGTAAATGCAAGAACGCCAATGTCACATGCATCCGGTGCAAGTTAGAGAACCACAGGCGGTCCAACTTAATCCGGAGTCCCACATTACTGCATGCCTCGTAATAAAATTTTAGTTTCTTCGCACGTAAAGCCCAAGAATTCGATGAATATTTAACGCTGCTTGTTACTGTACGCAGCGCGAAGACGATTTCGCAGCAGTTCGGTGCCGCACTGCCACATCCGGGAGTACGTTGGGTCGTACTTCACCTGCGGCACGGTGTTCCTGGCGGCTACAATGCCAGACCCACCGGCTCTTGACGAGCTCTGCAGGTAAGCCTGTGCCCATGCGACGCTGCGATGTTATTCGCGAAGGCTCGTGTTGAAACTTTGCCGCTTTTAAGGTGAAGGTATTTCAATATGCTTCTATTCAATTTTCTTCGTTAGCCCGCCACGATCGTTGAAACACTAGTGGCGGACGCCCGCTTCGCGTTGTGCGACGCCTGTTTCTGGAACTACGACCGGCGTTACTATTGGGTAGCGTCGCGTTGTCGGCAAGCTGCAGGCGTCCAGTAGACCATGGCGACCAGGCAAGGACGAGACGATTTATTGTGCGAAACTTGCACCGTTTATTCAATCGTTGGTTAAGGATAAGAAGAAAAAAATGAATTAATTGAAAAAGTACATTGCGGGGCCCCTGAAATAGGCCCACTAAAATCGTAGGCGGGATCTTGCTCACGTCAACATCACGTGACATGCATTGAGTCGCTCCGGTGCTTGGCAGCCGCTCCCACTTTCTCAGGTGACGTTGCACTTGCTTGCCTCCGCTGCCGCCAACCCGCGGGTCGGGGATCGTAGGCGGCTGATCCTTTCTCCCAGGTGACGTTTTCACGGTTTTGCCTCCTCTGGCGGCAACCCATGGAGTCTGGTCGAGGATGGGCGGCTTGGTTCCTTCTCCCAGGTGACGTTTGCACGTGCGTGCCTCCGCTGGTGGCAACCCAGGGATGCCGTGTGGTTCGCGGAAAGCGTTCTCCCATCGAATTGGGCAGTTCTTGGAAAGGGTGCTCCCCTTAGTCGCACACACGAAGGGGCCTGTCATCACTGCGGGGCGCCTGCCAGACCGACAACCACTCGAAAAAAACCATAGCAAATTAGGAATCCATCCTTCGTTTCGGTTGAGCAGGGTCTTTCGAGCATCCTTTTTTTCCGGTTGTTACACGCCAACCCTAGCAGCGTGTCTGTCACGAGACGTCACGAAAACTCCACATCTTAAGTTCGCGTTACACGCTGATTATGAATCTTTGGGCCGACGAAAAGAAAATCAGTTCTTTGCGATTCCACGCCTTTGTCACCATTCAGCCTTCCGCAATCAGTAAAATGTTTTCGGGCCACGTCCAGTTCGCCTGGTTGCAAGCAACGTTACAAAGGCGTGGAAATTCACCACGTCACAGTGGAATCTGTGCACTAAAGATGCATTCATATGCCGAACAGAACTGAAATTTCTTTGGGATAACCGGAGATTACCCCGTTCCGAAAGCAGTAGAAGATGGCACACTGATCGTTCCGGCGATGTCTACGTGGAACTGCGGGCAAGAATTGATTTCTTTGCCTATAATAAAAATTTGGCGTGGTATTATGGCCTTTCTGAGCACCTTCGGCACGTATATGACATCGCTTTGTCAAATCTTCTTCATTGGCAATTCATTTTAGTAGCATCTTTAAGGCACCGCTGGACGCCGTCGCGATCGTCGACGAGCCAATGCAAGCTAAACAAGGAGAAGCGGACCAGTCGGAGACGCCAACACCACTCTCTTTATATGGTTATCTGCCGTACTGCGTTAACCCGCACCCCCACCATCCCTCGACCCCCAGAAATTAAGTGGCATACCCCTCCCCCCCTCCCCGCCCACGCAACCACTCCTCACACGTATTCCTAAAGCGGCGCCAGTCAATCTTATGACTTGACAGATATTCGGTGGTCAAGGTTTTGCTGCGTTTTGCACTCCTTTTGGATGACGGTATGGGTGTGAAGGCTAGATTTCTCATTGATTGAGTTACCCGCGTGATCAACTGAAGATGCATGTAGTTGTCACTATCTATTGCAACGGTCACGCGCATCGTTGTTGCTTCGTTAGTTCAACCTTTTTTATTTAGGCTGATCCAGGGACCAGGAAAGGGATTCGGTTCATAGTGAGCTCGTGGAGAGTTGCGACAGGAGTAACCGCCAGTTGCGTTTAAGTTTTGCTTTTGCTGCGTTATTTTCTGGCAGATGCTGGAACGCTGGCAGCCTCTCGGAACCATATACCCGTGATATAGGCTAGATAAGGCGGAAAATAAAATGATGGGAAAAGCGTCCATCTTCAAACCCTGTAATAACCGTTAAACCCATAAGCGATATGAATGTCATCCGTTACCTCGTCTTTTTCCCTGATTGTACAGCACTTTTCGTGCAAAATTGGCATCTGGAAAGAACAGTCGCAAGGAGTTGAGCAACTAAGCGATGTATCAAGGGAGAGAGCCGAGGCAACAGCCAAACGAGAAGGAAAAGCGAAAATTAACAAATTTAACGATTGTTTGTGAAGGTATTTATGGATCAACGTCTTTTTATTTAAAAAGCTATTAGAGAACACGCCGTCGGAAGTGGACAATGATCTGCCTGTTTTGAATGACGCTTTTACAGTTATCAGTCGAGCCGCCTGACGTAGCCACTTCTCTGCTGTGCTTACGTGGGTGTGTTCTAACCTTGCGAGGTGGGCGCCGTGTCTAGAACCGCAGCCTCCTGCGCTCTACGCGGTTGTACGGGACTGGCGGCCACGCATGATTACGCAACTTCTCAAATAACGATGCGAGTTGGTTTAGGCGCTTGGTAGAGCAGTAAACGAGGGATAGAAAAGAGCTATGATTGTTCCGCAAGCATATATTTCTCTATGATTCTTCCAGAGCTAATTAAAAAAGCGCTAATAGAAATCTTTATTTCACACTTTCACTTGTTTATTTGTTCTTGGCAGTGTTCTTCCTGTGTTACTTCCCTGCGCGAGTCCATTTCGTATGATTCCTTGTTTACTAAGTGAAGGAATCCCCGCAGGGGCTTCTGCGCAAGCAGGCGTTTGGTGTGTTGCGACACCACGTACCCGAGCACACGAGGGTTGGACCCTCCCGCGTGTAGCCGTGCGCGGCTTAGCCGTGTCCGGGGAAAAGGGGATCCTGGGGGTTGAGCCAATGCCGGGTGTTTGGACCTTTACGGCCCCTCGGCGGCGGCAACACACCCCTTTGGCCTCGGCTTCACGTAGACGGCACCCCCGGACTGACCCACCCGGGGGAAATCGGCAGTCGCCTCTTCCTATCTCTTCCTCTCGAATCTTTGTCTTTATCTCTTACTTTTTTACCTTTCCTGTCTTCTCCTCTCTTCCATTTACTTCATTCTCCTCGGCGGCAAGGGTTAACCCTGTGTGGTTATCCAATCTTGGGTACACCATATTTGGTTATAGTGGCGGCGTACGGCTGGCGTCGTGCAGACTTGCATGCAAGCTCTGCCGCGTCCCCTCGTTGGGCTCCGTGGTGGGCGGTCGGCGCTGTTGCCGAATCTTTATATATTTCATGGAAACTTCTTTCCCCAAACTTCCTGATCGCCCTCAGAAACGAGGGCGCACCGAAGATCTCTTTCAATTTTTCGGACGACAAGTCCACAACTTTCCTCGATTCCACGTGATTCACTCAGAAAAGCCAGACAAACTAGTGCGATCCATTTCACCCTTTCTTGTTTCCAAGTCTCTGACCGAAGTTTTCGGTACAGGATATAGGGTGTCGAGAATGTCAAGTGGTGATCTCCTTTTGGAGCTCCAAAATCAGAAGCAGTATGAGAAGCTGCCGAAACTTGTGTCATTTGGGGAGACCCAAGTAACAGTAACCCCGCACCGTACCATGAACACAAGCCGCGGTGTTGTCTCGGACGATGACTTGCTGGAGCTCACGGAGGATGAACTCTTGGAGGGCTTCAGTGACCAGAACGTTATCAATGTTAAAAGAATTAAGATCAGGCGTGACAGCAAAGAAATCAAGACCAAACACCTTATATTGACTTTCGGCTCAAGTATTCTGCCCGAGTCTGTAGAGGCCGGGTACATCAAGCTCCGTGTTAGGCCATATGTGCCAAATCCGCTTAGATGTTTCAAATGCCAACGCTTCGGTCACAGTTCGCAGAGCTGCCGCGGCCGTCAAACCTGTGCGAAGTGCAGTGCACACGAACATACTTCTGAAGCTTGCGTGAGCACTCTCCATTGTGTAAACTGTGAAGGCGAGCACGCCGCATACTCGCGGTCGTGCCCGTCCTGGAAAAAAGAGAAAGACATAGTCATAATCAAAGTAAAGGAAAACATATCATTCAAAGAGGCACGCAGGCGGGTAGCATACTTGCCAAAGAAAAGCTTTGACGAAGTGGCGCGTCAGGGGGCAGCGTCACAACGGCCTCCGGCGGCTGTCCGACCCACAGGCAGTGAGTCGGCAGCTACGCCATCTGCCCCCACGGCGGTTGCAGCTAGCGCTGCTCCGTCAACCCTGAATGAGGGATCATCGACCCCGAAGGTTGGCGCAGCCGAGGTTGCCCCGGCCTCTCCGGCCCCTTCCTGCGCTGGCAACAGCCGGCGCAGCCAAATCCCTCAGGGAGCCCCATCGACCTCCGGGCTGATGGGCGCAGGGGTCTTGCCCTCCAAGGCGGGACCCTCTCTAGTAACTTCTCGCTCGCAAGAGCACGTGTCCGGCGCCTCACAAGAGGCAATGGACACTACACCTACCCCCAAGGCGCAACAAGCGCCTAAGGAGCGGCGAGGCTCCCTCGAACGCTCCAGAAAGGGAAAACCCCGATTACAGGGCCTCGAAAGAGCTCTGTAATCTAAGACATCTTTCAGTTTCCGTACACACAGCACCAACTTACTTTAAAAATGGATACACAAATAATTCAGTGGAATGTCCGAGGTCTTCTTAGAAACCTTGATGATGTGCAGGAAATCATCCACCAACACAATCCAAAAGTGCTGTGTTTGCAGGAAACACACTTAAAAATCCAAACCCACAAACTTTCTCCGACAGTACATAACTTTTCGCAAAGATCGCGATGATGCCGTCGCATCATCGGGTGGTGTGGCGATTCTCACCCATAAGAGTATAGCATGTCGACCTTTACAGCTACGAACGCCCCTTGAAGCAGTGGCAGTGCGAGCTGTTCTGCTAAACAAACTTATCACTATTTGCTCAATTTATATACCCCCACACTACAAACTAAGCAAACATGAATTTCAGTCCTTCATAGATGAATTGCCAGAACCTTACGTTGTACTTGGGGATTTCAATGCACACAACAGCCTGTGGGGTGACTCTCGTATAGATGCGCGAGGACGTCTTGTTGAACAGTTCCTATTGTCTTCTGGTGCATGCCTGCTGAATAAGAAGGCACCCACATATTATTCTCTCGCCAACAGAACATTTTCATCAATTGACCTCAGCCTAGTTTTCCCGTGTATACTGCCTGAACTCGTATGGGAAGTTATGAACAATCCTTACGGGAGCGACCACTTCCCCATACTGATAAGAACATCTAAAGAAAACGAATATCCTCCACAAGCTCCTAGGTGGAAGATAGACGCAGCCGACTGGCAGAAATTTCGAACTCTCTCTAGGATCTCATGGGCTGACCTGTCTTCTTTAGAAATTGATGCTGCTGTGGATTATCTTACAACATTCATAATAGATGCCGCATCAAGACGCATATCCGAAGTAAGTGGTTTGGTATGCAAACCACGTGTACCGTGGTGGAACAGTGAATGTCGGACCGCCCGTAAGAATCAGAACAAGGCGTGGGGGTTGCTGCGAGCTTCTCCCACCGCAGAGAATCTTGTCAACTTTAAAAAAATAAAATCCCAAGGTAGGAGAACCCGCCGGCAGGCCAGAAGAGAAAGCTGGCACAAGTTTTTATCGAGCATTAACTCCTTTAGGGATGAGGCCAAAGCCTGGAACAGAGTTAATAGGATTAGAGGGCGGGAAACACATTCACTCCCCCTGGTAAACACACAGGGCGATACACTGCAAGACCAGGCAGACTCACTTGGGGAATATTTTGAGAGTGTGTCAAGTCAAACAAATTATACACAATCCTTTCTCAAATACAAACAAACAGAAGAACGTAAGCCACTAACAAGAAAAGGTCGAGAGAATGAGCCTTACAACCGTCCTTTTGGTATTGCTGAATTGAGAGCTGCCTTGAGCGCATGCAAGAGCTCCGCACCAGGATCGGATCGAATCATGTATGAAATGCTCAAAAATTTACACACGGATACGCAAGTTACACTACTCACACTTTTCAACACTATCTGGGATGCAGGGTACCTTCCAATTGCGTGGAAGGAAGCCATTGTGGTCCCTGTTTTGAAACAAGGAAAAGACCCTTCCTCAGTGGCAAGTTACCGCCCGATAGCCCTCACAAGTTGTATTTGTAAGGTCTTCGAAAAAATGATAAATCGGCGACTTATTCATTTCCTTGAACAGAGCAAAATGCTTGATCCTTATCAGTGCGGCTTCCGAGAAGGGCGCTCCACAACCGATCATCGCGTGCGTGTTGAAGGGAATATCCGGGAGGCATTTATACATAAACAGTTCTTCCTATCGATATTTCTCGATATGGAAAAGGCGTATGACACAGCGTGGCGCTACGGCATCTTAAGACACTTGTCAGAAATGGGCATTCATGGCAATATGCTAAACACAATAAAAAACTACTTGTCCAATCGTACATTCCGGGTAAAAGTCGGCAATGTACTGTCACGTCCTTTCATACAAGAAACTGGTGCACCCCAGGGAGGCGTGCTTAGCTGCACGCTCTTTATCGTGAAGATTAACACGCTTCGTGCTTCATTACCGCCGACGATTTTCTATTATGTCTATGTGGACGACATTTAAATAGCTTTTAAGTCCTGTAACCTCGCAGTGTGCGAGAGACAGGTACAGCATGGCTTGAACAAAGTATCAAAATGGGCAGAGAAAAATGGATTTAAAATCAATCCTAACAAAAGTTCTGTTGTTCTTTTTACACGAAAGAGAGGCCTGATCCCGGATCCTTGCTTAGAACTGTGTGGACACCAAATACCTGTAAACAAGGAGCACAAATTCCTAGGTATTATACTTGACGATAGACTTACTTTCATACCACACATTAAATATCTGAAAGAAAAATGCCTAAAAACAATGAACCTAATGAAACTTCTATCTAAGACTGCGTGGGGTAGTGACAGGAAGTGTTTAATGAATCTATATAAAAGCCTCATTCGATCGCGACTAGACTATGGTGCCGTCATTTATCACTCTGCCGCCCCAAGCGCACTAAAGATGCTGGACCCTGTTCACCATCTGGGTATCCGTTTAGCCACAGGAGCTTTCAGAACGAGTCCCGTACAAAATTTATATGCAGAATCGAATGAGTGGTCCCTCCATATCCAGAGAACATACATCACCCATACATATTTTTTGAAAGTACACTCTAATCCCGAACATCCCTGTTTTAACACCATTAATGATATGACATATGCTACACTGTTTCGTAATCGTCCTTCCGTAAGACAGCCTTTCTCGCTGCGTGTGAGGGAGCTTAGTGATCAAATGCATGTCCCACTCTTTGAGCTCCGCCTAATGCATCCAGCCAAGCTGCTACCTCCTTGGGAGTGGCAGCTCATACACTGCGATATATCTTTCATGCAAGTTACAAAACACGCTTCAGACATTGAAATCCAAATCCATTTCCGGGAACTCCAGCACAAACACTCCTGCACGGAGTTCTACACAGACGCATCGAAGTCACACGACGGGGTGTCCTATGCAGCCGTCGGTCCATCCTTCTCGGAATCCGACGTACTGCATCCGGAAACTAGCATCTTCACGGCTGAGGCCTACGCAATATTGTCGACCGTGAAGCATATAAGGAAATCAAAACTCAAAAAATCAGTTATATATACGTTCTCCCTAAGTGTTGTGAAGGCTTTGATATCGTTCTGTGAGCACAAAAATCATATTATAATTGAACTCCATTCCGTCTTATGTAAAGCATATGTATCTGACCAGCATGTGATTATATGCTGGGTGCCAGGTCATAGGGCCATCGAAGGTAATGTCCTGGCGGACCAGATGGCCACATCAGTTGCATGGCATTCTGCTAATCCCACCGCTGCAGTTCCTGTCACAGATCTGAAGCCCTTCTTACGGAGGAAACTGCGGAACCACTGGCAACGCCTATGGGACGCTGAAACAAATAATAAGCTCCATGTGATAAAGCCACAGTTAGGTTTCTGGCCCTCCCTAACAAAATCACGCCGAACAGATGTCCTATTCTGTCGTCTCAGAATAGGACACACATTTGGCACGCACAACTATTTACTCACTGAAAATGATCCTCCAACCTGCGGTAGATGCGGGGAGAGGCTGACCGTCCTCCTGGAGTGTCGGGAAGCCGAACATGAAAGAAAGAAGCATTTTCCCTTAGCATACCGGCAGCGCATCCCCCTTCATCCTGTTATGTTACTCGGCCCAGAACCTTTATTTGACACCAACGCAGTTCTAAGTTTTCTGAAAGATGTCGTCTTGCATGTTTTTAGCCCTACATGTTCGTAGCGGGTCCTCTCTCAGAGGATGCCGCTGCGATAGCTCTTTAGTATAGCACATGCCTCTAGGCCCTTGTGTCTCAAGGGCTCTGGCGAGGCAGCAGTGCTCCAAGTAATTTTACCATTCTATATATTTTTATTTTGCATCATTCAACGATGGATTTTAATGTTCACAGTATTAGTCATTAGTCATCGCCATAATTTTATAGCACATAGATTTTATGCACTTTACAGCGACAATTTTTAGGCCACCTTACAGCCAAGTCACATCTTCCATAATACATCGTTAACATTACCACTTGTCATGGCGCTCTTTGGCCAAACCTGGCCCTTGCGCCACAAAACAACACACATCATCATCATCATAAGTGAAGGAAGGGTGTGTCTCACTTGTAGATCTATATTTGTATCTGTATTTCATTTCTTTTTTGCAGGTTTAATTACGAGTATCTGTGGTGAACGGTGGGCAATACTCAGATTTAAACTAGTAGAGGTTCCCCCTCCCCTAATTTCATTTATAAAAGTTACCTTGGGTTGCCTACCCCTACCCTCCACCCCCCCCCCCCCCCCGCCGAGAAACATATCCCGGAAATGTGGTTGTCGCCAACACAGAAGGGTTTATTAAACCAACAAACGGCTCAATGCGACAGCCATGGTGCTTACGGGCAAACGCTCACCGCAAGACCTATAAAGTACTCGCCCGCGCTGCGCTAGGGCTAACCGGTGTTGTGAAGACGGGGTTCCGTGCTGCCAACGAAGTTTCCATGGATGTTGCCGTGACAGGTGCCGGGAGAACGGGTTCTGAGCGACGTTTAAGAGAGGGAAAAAGGATTATAGTGAAAAAAAGTACATGCTTGAGTTTTACAGTACAGCTCCAACTAACGGAGAACACTATGGTTGCGTCTTAGCATGTCCGAGTGTCACACCCTCCCCGAGCGTCCCCCTCCTCCTCACAGGTGTCTGGATCCGCTTTTTATGCACTGCTTCGTCATTGTTCAGTCACTTCCACCAATCCGGCGTCAGGAGACTGATGAGCTCAGGTCGCACCAATCTGGAGGTTTGTTGCCCTTTCCCTCGAACGGGTGTTTTGCCTAAACACACGCACATCACTGGGCACAAACAGGGGAACTGGGATGGTGCGCTGACTGCATCTCCAGCGTGGTCGTGCCAATTTGTGCGGCAGACAGGTGTGAAAAAGCGTAGCCTTACACGGACCTCAACTCCTGCGTGGGCAGGCCAATGTGGGCTGTTGACAGGCGTGAAGAATCGTCGCCTTGCGCGGACCTCCACTCCGACTTGGACGTTCAACATCACATTTTGCGAGGCCGTCGGCTCGTTTCCCATAATTGCTTCATCCGTGACCGCAGTTTTGTCGCAGAGTGGACGGCCGACCATAACGGCCTTGATGGTCTCTTCGTGACGATCAGGAAAGACGGCTTTGCTGTCTTCAAGCGGGCTGCCTTGAAATAAATGATTAGGCGTGACAGCTGCATGTCGCCAGGGGGGCATGCCCCGCTCTGAAGGGCCGCCGAGCACAACACCGCCATGCACCATGCACGTGAACCACCATGCACGTGGTCCACCATGCACGTGATCCACCATGCACGTGAACGACAATTCGTGGCAACAAGGCTCCAACGTCACCAACTCCTTGCGAGCCTGTGATTATCTTCCTGGGTTGCCAGATCTTCGGAAGAAATAGTAACAGAAACATTTCGAGAAGTAGCCAAAAAAGTCGCCAACTGCGGCTGAAGCTTTCATTGGTAGCCAGAAATGTAGCCACGGTGCGACAAACGAACATTTGCACATTTTTAACGCGAAAATAAGGAAGAAGCGGCGTGAAAGACCTGTAGTCTCCTGCTGCGCGGATGACAAACAAAAATAACAACAAAACAATAGTCATCACAGGATATTGTATCATAATTTACCATAATGTCGAGCTGATGTTGTTTGAAAATTTCTGCCGCACAATTGCGGTGCCTTCTCTATAGCCAAAGTAGTATCGCTAGTTTCAGTAGAAAAAGCTTGCCGGACGCCGTCATTGCCCAGATGGCTATAACCCTATGCCACCATGATTTCACATAGTACGGCCCCCTGTGAACTCTATGACGTCACACATGTTTTACACTCCCTGGTACGCAGTCGCATAGTCAAATAGACATTGGCACCTGTAATGTCATGGCTGCCATGACGCGTTTTTCGTTGTTGCATTAATTTCTGACCCCAAAAACCATGTTCTTCGAGATTCTCTAAAGAGGTAACCGTCGCTGGGGATGATATTAGGACACCACGTAGCTAGCCGTTGAGATGGCATGGTGACACACTTTCATTTTTTATGGAAAGCATTTCTTCAAACCCTCTTACGCACTTGTCATCCCCACGTGCCAGCACTCCAGTCTCACCTATTAGCTTTAGGCATCAGCATTTCTCGAAAAATGTGCAGCAATGTGAACTACTCCCTGCAATTGTTGTCAGGGCATATCAATGTTCGCGAAGTTGCTCATTTATGCAACACCCTGTATGACGAATGTGTTCTTTGCCGCGTGCAAGGAGAATCCGATAGATTGCTTTTTCGGCACATTGTAGAAACACGTCCATTTTTCTGCACCGTGCGTGCTTTCTTGCCATTCCAAGTTTCGTTTACTGCGCTGCATAAGTTCTTAAGTCTGGGTGGCGCGGAGAACAAAGCAGCAACACCGCGTGCATGTCGCCCATCTTTTTATGCGGTGCCAAGCGTTGTGTGAATACGGTGCAACGGCTGCTTTACTGAAATCAGTGACTTCTTCTTTCTTAACGTAACGGACTTATAATTTCTGTGCGCATTCTTTCGCTGATTCCTGGCATCATGCCTTCCGGATAACGGCTGTCCTTTAATCGTTGTAACTATGTGCTAAGGTTATGCTCCTCACGCTTATTTAAAGGTCAGTGCAATCAATCTTCACCGTTAAAAATTAAGCACGCCCGACAAGACTGCGTCAATAATCATGGCGCCTCGCCTAACTAGATCGCTAATCTCGAGGCTACGGCGCCAGTAGCGTTATGTTCTTTGCCTCCTTACACCGATAAGAATGTCTTTTGCCGCATTGCAGGAGCGTAGCTTGCTCCTCAGCTTAATTTTATTTTACGCTTAAGATAATAGCGAAGATATACTGGAAAGTATCTAACGCAATTTGAGGCTGACGTCACTGCCTCTGAGGTGTCCGAGGTCCCGTGGACTTGGGTGTGCCCACTCACATGAGCGTTGCGACGTGCTTCTGTACAGGTTACTCGCAGAGTTTAAGAAGTGCGTCGCCGGCCTCATACAGTGCCGAACGGACACCGACCTCACAGCGCGGTTGGACTCCTTCTCGTCAGTACTGACTCAGGGCTACATGGAGAGCTGCAAAGGTCGCAACATAACCGGTAAGTTGCACCGCCTCAAACAACAAGTGCGCAGATTCAATGAACATTTCTAAATGTGCGTGAACGAACCTTTCGTCAGGCGGTTATTGAATATGGTACTTACGAAATTCTGAAGAAACCATCAACAATCATTGAAAGTGTAAGCGTGTAGTACGAACGAACTAATGAATGATCGAACGACCTAACAAAGAAACAAACTAACTAACCAGCGATCTAACGAAGGAAGGAACGGACGAGCAAGCGTACCAACGATCGAACTAATGAACCAACACTCGAATGAAGCAACCATTTAACCAACCGATCAACCAACGATCGAAAGAATGAGAGCCTGACCACTGACCATCCACGGAAGCGGCCGCAAGAGGCAAACAAAGCCATTCGCTTTAATATTCAGATACAAGGTACGTTTTGTAATCTATGTAAAGCGAAGTTTTTAGGAAGCGCGCGGCACATCTGTAGCACAAATAGCTGGACGCGTAAACCGTCACCGCGCGGCTCGCATGATCCACGCGACCATCGGATTAGGTGGTCTGTTCATCACGCCATCTCATGGCTGAACCCAGTATACTATCTGCACGACCACGGCCCAGATCCACCTTATTAGTCAAGAAGCCGACCGAGATGACGCACCCAAGTTGGGAAAGGAGGCATAGAGTGATATTGTGGGATCGAAGGCACATATTTGTTGCACTGAGGATATTTAGGCACCGTGTGTTGTTTAATTGCGTAATCCAATAGAGAATAGAGCGAGCGACCGGGAAATGTGCAGGGTTATAGTACAGATGGCTCAACACAGAGGCCGATACGGTATATGAGTGCTCTCCTGTGTGGCACGACTATGAAATTCGTGACGTCACGCTGACGTCTAGTTCTTATGGGGTCTGAATTTGAATGGTGCCTAGGACATGTATTGTAGTTAGGTGGTGTGTATGGCCGAGCAATAAGATGGCGCTCCTAAATCTCAGTTTCCAAGTCACAAAAGCAATGAGCGGCAAACTTTCTACAGAAACAGGTTTCAAGAAGTGAAATCCGTGGGGCGTGGGCAACAATCAAACTTTTAAAAGTTAGCCTTGAAGTCCAATGTCAGCTTATTGTGGAGACAACTGCGCCAAAGCTGGAAGATTGGCTAGATTGCTGGTAGGATTTCGAGAGGCGCCTAGCACCACAAGTGGACAGGACATAGAGATTATAAGTGGGGATACATAAAAAAGTCAGTGTTTATGATCATCTTGCACAGCTCATCTGATCAGGGAGAAGCCTCACAGCTTGCAATTCGTTGTGTCCTTTTCTTCACGCGTCATGTATCAGTGGTAGCTGCATGCGCGACATAATGAGTGTATTTTATAGAAATGTGCGAATAGTAATTCTCCAGACTGTATTCAATGCGAATGGTATAGTGCCAGAAGCGAATAATAGCGAAAACTCGTGGAACATTTTTCGGCAAGTAAACAGTCCTTTTCACCACTTATATAAGGAGGACGAACATCTATGGTCACATCCTGGCATTTTAACAACGTTAGCATGTCTCTGGCATTACATTGCACTTTATGGAAACTTCTATTGCGATAGCAATTTATGGACACTGCAGGCGAAACTTTACCGTCGGCGCCGCCGCCACCGTAGCCGTGATGTTCCACACAGATTCATGTATATGTATGCTAATTGTTCACCTGCGCCGCATATGCTCGGTAGATCATATACCAGTTAACCGCCATACCTGCTCAAACCAGGTGTCATGTTCCTGACTAAATTATTCCTCGGAATTTTTCACAACTGCTGCGCGCAAACAAACTTTATGACACAATTAATTCACAGTGCATGCAGTTTCTTTTAGACCATTGAAAAGTGCAAGACAGTGCCAGGGCCCACAATCTCAAAGTGGTGCAATCTCACTGGCGCCGTGCTTTACGGGCAGCGTAATGGTGGTGATAGTAACATGTCTATCTTTTTGTAAGAATTCGGCTGCCCCATGACAGAAGTCATATGGACGAAATGGTAATGGCACCTGTGCGATGCAATTATATGCCCTACGGGGCACGTTAGATCTTTTCATGGTGCCAGAAATTTCGGTGCGCCAGCCAATGTGGCATCCGCGTATAGTAGGACCAGCGTTTACTTAAATGATCGTCCGAAGAATTTAGGCGCGACGCGGAACCTTGCAATCGCAGTCTGTAAGGGCGAAACTGCTTATTGTTTTAATAAAAGCACAAATGGGGAATTAGGATTCTTATTTGTGGTGCTCATTGGTGAGGGTGTAGAATAGCGGCTTAGCCGGAAAAGTAGGGCCCTCTGGGTAGCGTAGCGTGCTTTATAACACAATGTCTTGGATTTTGTGTCCACTATGGCCGACAGGATGGGATTTATTGCACTTTGGCTACAATTTTACGCTTGGTCGTGTACAGCTGGCCAAGAACTATCCGAAAATGATTCATGCCTACCAATAGTCAGTATTCGGTTCGAAAACAGAATCGAATGTGGCAATATGCTGGTCGTCGCTCGAAACATTCGAATATTCGCACACCCTTACTATTTAAACCTCATTAATCATTATGCCAATAACCATTATGCTTATAAGAGCTGTTATCAAGTATTCAAAGTCAGACTAGACTCGAGATTTAAGGGAAACAACTGTGTTGCGTGGTTACGGTATATACGCATCCCCTCCGCTTGCCGTCCCCACCATCTTTCACCACTCTTTTTTAATGCGATAGCTATTATGCGGACACTCCAGGCGCATATCCAGCGTCGGACTCACCGTGATGTTCCGCATAAAGTCCAACTGCGATGACATCGTAGCCGTATGCCGTATGTGCGAGTGAAAGTGTGCGAGGGTGAGCCGACGGCGGGGGCTCAATCTCACTCGCGCAAGGCAGGAAAGCGGAGAGGAAGCGCGCGGTCTTTCGTCGCGCGCAAGACACCGGGGGGAGGGCAGAGAGGGCGCGGTCTACTCAGGCGGCCGCGGGGGCCCCATCTTGAAAGCGATTTGCGATGGGCACAGATTGCGCCGAGTGCTGATAGCGTCGCGTCTGCTGCGCTCTAGAGCCTTAGTTCGCGTTAAAATAGAGGCCAAACGAAGGTTAGTGGGCTCGCTGCTGATGCGGCGCTTCCTCACTCCAGTGTTTAGACAGCGAGTGTGGGCGTTCATCGAGTGAGATGTGTTCATGTTAGCTTACGCAGGCGTGACACCATGCTTGTTAATTTCGTTCGTAAGCGAATGTTTCCAACATGATACGGCTGATAAAAGTACTATCCGTACTTCGTACAGCTATCCACTAATTTGCTGTAGAAATCAATCCTTCGTCTTTCGCGTGAAACTATACTTTTTTGTCCCTTTTCCTTTTCCTCCTCTGGAGGTTAGCAGGTTAGAGTATAACATCTGAAGCCGACATTTTTGCCTTTTCTCCAATAAGTTCCCTCTTCTTTCTTATACTCCCTTATACGGGCACCAGCGAACTCTATTGAGCATGAAAATCCCTAATGGAGATTTACGACAAGGGAGTTCCGGCCGTGTCACACGGCACAGTGAGAGGTTTCGGCGGGGGCCGCATGGGACACAAACAGCGCTTCTGCGCTTATCTCGGCGGGCAAATTTTCACATATGTAGTTGCCCCTAAAGCAACCTATCCGTAGTTTTCTTAACCTATCCGTAGTTTTCTTACGTAGTATGCAATAGTGATGCGTGTCACAAGAAGTGCACGGATAACCAAAGAAATGGCGGAATAACCATTCCCTATGCGGGATGGGGGAGCATTGCTGTACGAAGTACAGGCAATGATGTCCTTAAAAACTGACGAGAAACTGCCGTTATATGTAACGGCAGTTTCTACGCAGTGTATTACGCAGTGTACTACGCAGTGTATTACGCAAGAAAAAAATACTATTGCTAAACTATAAGTGAGCTAGTTATGAAGATCTTGTTAGCGCGGTTTTATTAGTAGCTGTAGCTACCTGAAAGCGAGAGTACTACATCCAGCCATATATAGTGGTCATTGCCGAATCCCCTTCCCCAAAAGCTCCGTTAAACTTAGCGGAAGTGAGACCGTGTCACACCGAGCGCATCTACTTTCAGATAAAGACGACGGAGTTTCGTGGGTGCGCGTGTGACAGGAACATTAATCATTAGACATGTAGCGTTTATCACCAACTGCCTCAACTTTCTTAAGTAATTGTGAGTTCGTCATCTTCTTGTTACGTAGGCTACTGTGACAGGTTCATCCTGATGAAGGACTACTTCTCTTGTAGCCTGACGTATTACCAGGCGCACAACGAGTTTGGCCGGTCGTATCTCCTGACCAAGCAACACAGCTGCAAGTAAGTACCCGTATTACGGCCAGTAATGAAAAATACTATGGTCCCGATTGTTCACATAATAAATGTTCATTGTACGAGAGAAAATAATGACAGCCCGTGCTCACCTTGAACAAATGTTCATTGAATTTGAGCAACGGTGTGGAACAGGCATCAGTCATACTTGGTGTCGGTGGCCTTAGAACATCAGATTTTCTTCAACTTAACGACGTCCTATCTCCTTCAGCCACGAATTACGATGCGCCGTCAACAGACGTGTGAAGTTCACAGAACTTTATCTAAAGGTGTCGTAGGCTCTATTGGAACTGAGTAAATGTAGCATGTATAAGTAAGTCTTCGTAATTACGCAGAAAATACATTTCTGTTCAATGTCCAGTCAGTAATGTCACATTGTTTCATTGAAAAAAATTGGCCATATGTACCAATTCATTATAACGATGAACGCAAAACTACTGCCTAACCATTTCAGAGGGTACACCGCATGGCGGACATCCCGTCAAACCGGGTAGAGCCTTCAGAATTGTGATCATGGGTCTCGGTCCTGTGCAGTCTAAAATGATCCGGAGTAACATTGCGTAAGCAGGGGGATCCCCGAACCCGAAGCTCAGTTTCCACTTATTTTCTTTCCTTGCCGCCGCGGTGCAGATTACTCGCAAAAAGAACTCGCGTCCACAAATGTGGATGCCGTGGCTGGAGGATAGCATCTCATCTTCGGTACCGTCCGTGACATTTGGCATACCGCATTTCTAAAACGGTTTACCTATTACCGCATCATATTTAGCCTTAAAAGCTGCCGCAAACAATGCCCCAGCTCCTAAAGTTGCAGCCAGACGTGTGCATTGGTTAGGACTACAGCAGTCTTGAATGCCGACGACGATGGCTTGTCCGTACGGCAGTTTCGGTTGTCGCACTCAATTTTAGCGCGCATGTATTGTCACTTTTAACGTTAAAAGACATACATTAAAAGATAACTGCGCGTCAGACTCGAGTAAATCCGGTATTCGCCGAACGAAGAGGATACGTGACACTGCAATGTGCACGCAAGCCAACTTCTGTGCGAGTCACTGCGACTAAAATGGCGTGTTTGTTGTTTTCTCGCTCGCATTGCAGACTCATCGAAGATTACAGCAAGTGCGTCTACGAGAAGGTGTTGAAGAACACATGCGAATCACTCAAGGACCTCTTCAGCAACGTTAGAGACGTGCGGAGCTACATAATCAAGGTCTTTAACAAGAAGCATGAGGTGTCCTGCTCCGTACCAGCAGGTGAGATCGTACGGCGGGAGAGGAGGATGACCGTCGCCAGTACTCCAGAGTTGCTCACTCACTTTTAGACAGGTTTTTCGAGGCAGGATACCGCCTCCAAGAATGGTAGCCGAAGAAAGCTATTGCACAATTATAGTTCATCCGGCATTCCCGCAAGCGCGGTTGGTCTGTCGAATGAACGGAAGCCTAAACGTGAATGGCCATTTTGCTGGCGCCACCTGGATGCCAAGTGTGTTCTTCGCGGCTGGCGTAATTTTTCGACAGTGGCGTAATCGCGTCCACGATAACGCCGCTACAAATCTTTTGCACCAGCAGCGAAGTAGAATATAGTTGCATGGTTACTGCAATGTTATCGCTTTGTGTGGTTGACCTCTGCGCCACCAAATGGCTGCACCACTCCGGTCGCTCATGCTTACGCCGCCATTCATCTATCATGTAACAACGCGCAAATATCAAGTTTACAACTCGAAAAACCAGATCGCAATTATGTAAACCGCATCTAATAGCACATCTAAAGCGAACAAATTTAATTTGTTATGCATGATTTTCAAGTACACCACCCAAATTTTAGGAGTACTTTTGCAAAGCCTTCATAAACATTGCAAGAAATTCACGTAAGACATAGGCTGATATACCACAATTGTCCATTTTAGATGTTCTGATGCATAATTTAAAGAACGGCGATATCTCTTCTTGATGCGGACGGACAAATTTGTATACATCGGACTTCCATATTTTAACACACGATTATGTAAAAATCGTCCTAAAAATTTAAGTCATAAATCGAAATTCCGCTTGCAACAGTCACTAGAATTTAGCCTGTTCTCTCAAATGCCGCACATTTTATTAAAGTTGGCCGAGGGGATATCTCAGAAATGCATTTGTGCGTTTTACATGTATTTGAATAGGCGGTGTCGGAGTTTGGGCCTAGCTAAAGCTTCCTCTTAAGGATAGGGTCTGCGCCGGCGCCAAGATGATGCTCAGCTTCGTCGCGCCGCCTTAGAGTGTGTATGGGAAACGTCGCGTCTTTGTCGAAACCATCCACATTTGTCACTATCAAAGAAAGTGTGAGCTGAGAAATCGTTTTTCTGGGCAATCACTGCATAAACCTTGAAAAGGGTTGTTTCATGTTAGAGTAAAAAATTAAAGCCTACTGACAATGCGGAATACGCACGCACGCTGACGCAAACGCACAGGCACACAGAAACACGCACGCAGTAGTGCACACTCACAAGCGCGAACGCGTGCGCGCAAGCACGCACACGTAGAAGCTCACTCATGCACACACGTACACAGCCATGTATTGAAATACAAACGCGCATGCACGCTAACACTGCGAAGAAAGGCTCCCGGCAAGCGGCAACAGCTGCGCACGACCACGCCAATGAGAACCAATATGGCGCCTGCGATTTCAAAAGGCGGCGAGGACCCGACTCAAAGGGTGTCTGCACCCTGAACGGTGCCCCTATTATTGGGGTGTCCCAGGTTGCTGCCGTACGCTTCTGCGGAAACCCAATCAATCGCAAAGGGTGAAAAGTTTGCGGAGAAGCTAAAAATCTCTATTTTAGTACCTTGCGTCAGATATACACTTATAAACTACTTAAGCAATACTTGCGAGAACTGATCTATGCACAGCTGTCAGTTGGCTGAAAAAAGGACACGATTAAGCAAAAAAAAAACATAGGAACTCTCCTGTTCCTTTTGCGATCACGCGCGGTAAGATAGTATGGCGTGAGAACGCTAGGGACGTAATATTATTGTCCTCCTTCCGTTCACCTGCTTACGGACGCACTAACTGTGAAGGCGCTATGTCAAGTTTTTGTCTACAATCTCCGAACTGCAAGCTGTAACTGGCTGTCGCTACCATGTACGTCGGTCTACCTAATTCAGCTTCTAATGCCGGACACTGTTCTACAGAGAACTTGTGCCGTACTACGAGTAACGGGCGCCATGAGTTGACCGCTTAAGCACAGCTCGCTTACAAGCCAACCCAGTGAAGCTATGACGTTAAGCTATACCAGTCTGTTTCAATTTCATTTCTGCAATTATCACTGAACGAGGGGTAAAATTTTGAGGTCGCGTTCACTTGTGTGTCACGCGACGTCGCGAAAACTGCGAACGCCCGCGTTTATTATGACGTGGACACACTGATTATTCATGATTAGGCCTAACATAAGAACAAACCGTTGCTTTCAATTCTGTGCTTTTTCGTCGTTCGGCAACTGCTATTGATCAAACTCCTTTCCGGTAGCGCCTACTTCGCCTATATGGCCCGTGGCGTTAGAATGCGCGAAAACGCACTACGTGAAAGTTACGTGTGCGCACTAAAAGTGCATTACCAAAACAAAATATTGCGGTCACTGACGAAGCCAAAATTATTATTGAGGTTTTGGAATTCATGAGGCGTACCCTGTTCATTGCACCCATGTGCGTTAAAAGAGGTAACATGCAATGGTAGATCGTTTATACATATTTAGCATATGAGTGGGCATAGTACTTAAATTTAGGAACGCCAGATGTTACGGGAAGAACATCTGATGTAGTGCTCTTAATACTGACGGTCTGTGGGTGGTTACCAAGACATTCCTTCATCCAGGTTTAGACATGAGATTGCAAATTCAACAGAGAAAGATTTATTATTAAGCGTTGATGGACTAATTTGTGAAATGCATTTGTGAAAACAAGGAAGATTACGCCGTTTATTCTACTTGTGTATAAAAAAAATAACGAAGGCCTTCCGAGAAAACCCACATTCTGCTTTTGTACTTTTCAAGTTAGCTGTGCATGTGCTTTGTACAAAAAGCTGTTCGCTCTGTTTTATTGTCACTGCATGCAGTTTTAGCGTAATGTCTTAAGATACCGCCGATGCGATGAGTGTGAAAGGAGGGTGCGGAGCTAAAACTTAACTTTTGAATCATTGCATGGATATTAGAGAAATTCACAGGTTTATGTATGTTCATATTGTGCTGCATATATTCTAAATTTCATTAATACAAATCGAATAGAAAATAAGTTACCGCCGTCATACGGACCAATTAGGCATGTGACCTTAGGGAAACTATCATTTCAGCAATAATGAAGACGCCCTGGTTGTTTTTGTTACGCACCTTTTAGGGGGTTATCGTGCAGGATAAGGTCAGTCGCATGTTTTCATCACATTTCTGCAACAATGTCATCGCTTTGAGGGTAAGCTGAATTAACCTCATTGTCATGTCACATATTCAGAATTCTTTGCGGTAATAAATCTTTTTGAAAGAAACAACTACCTCATCATAATCCTGACGAAATTTCAGCCCAGGAACTATTTGAAACCGTGTTTTGACGAATAAATATGGAAATGGTAGCTTTCCCACAGGTTTTCTTCGGCCAGAAATTATAACTTGAGAAAAATTAGGGCAACACTCTCAGACCACGCTATTCCATCTTAAGACCAAGAATAATTAATAAGAGTACCGTGCTACATAGGGCGGACCTTCCTCTTCAATTGGAACCTGCTGTGACGCATTTACTTCAAGTCGTTCTCGCTGTGTTTTTTTTTTTTACAGCTTTAGAGCAGTCCAGCACCCTTGGCTCGCCGTCACTGGTACTACAGCCAGAATTATTCCTTTCTTGTTTAATTTTTACTTTTGCGGTCTGCTGTACTCTCTGTGTAAGATCTTCCATTATTAAAACGCGCGAAATTCAAATTTTCTGTCGCGTGCATGCAGTCCACGCTCGGTTTTTTGTCCGCTCTGTGGCCGCGTCTCGAATGGGAGCTATCGACGGCGAGCGAGAGTCACCGTCACGAGAATTCATTTTTTTCTTTTCTACGGTTTCGGATGAGCTTCTTTTTAACTCTGGGAATCCAAAATAAGGAATGTTAGAAAATGCGTTTTTCTGGCGAAAATCGACATTTTAGCCCCGCATGGGCAAAGAATTTTCGCTCAAAGAATTTCGCAAAGAATTCGCAATTTCGCAAAAAATTCGCAAAGCAAAGAATTTCGAACGCGTACAACAGCAAGAAATGCAACCAGGGAAAACAATTCATCCATAGGACATCAGAATCATGTGCCATTGTGCATACAGTATTTTGGATGCAAATAGCGTATCCGCTGGACATCCAATTTCGAATATCCTATTACGGACGTCCCAAGGATATCTCAACTGAACGTGTTGCAGATATTTTACATGGATGTCCCATGGTTATCTAACAAATACTTTTCTTTTACATACTCGTGAATATTTGTTTTGCAATTGAGGCTTTATTTTTGAGTTTTTTGTAACATAATCATGTTTTCTCGCATGTCCAAGTCACAATCCGAAGCTTCATATCTACAGCTCGTGTGCACTTCCTCCTTTACGAATTTTCTGACGCATTTTACTTTGAAAACTTCAATTGTTTCACGAAGGCACTTGCGCTTCCTGGAAGGCCTAGATGATGGGGGAGCATGCTGTACTTCCGCACACCAGCATGCGCGCATAACGTTTGCACGTGATGTACGCATCTGGTTTTTATGCGTGGGTGCTTTATCCATTGCATCTATCACACAGCATGTAATGTTTGCTGTAATGAACATTAAGGTAAATAGTGTGCAAGAGGCCCTGGCATATGTCCACGAAACGAACGCAGCATGTTCCAAAAATGTTTCTCGCTGACATGCTGGTTTGTCTGCAGGACACGGACAGTGCCGCCAAATGGTAATCTGAGTGACGCCCACAGGACGTATTCGATACGTGCTTAAGTTATCCATGTCCTGGCAATGGATGTCCATAGGATATCCAAAGGACGTCATTGTTGTCAGTGGGTATAGACGAAGTCCGTCCCGCGGATGTCGGCTGGGCCCGTTCATACAGTCACGGGCCTGGGTCGGACCTGGGCTCTGCACAGCGCGCCCGCGGGCTGAAATATTTGTCCCGTGCAGTGCTCTTGCGTAACAAAGTGACTAAATAAAAGAAAAAAAATAGACAAAGCATCGCACAGCTAACACGGACCTCGTCGTCTCTCTTCCAACTTTGGCGCATTAGCCGACAGCCCGTACATTGTAGCGCCCTCCCGTGGGCGGCGCCTAGAGCCCGGATAGCGCGCTAGGATATAAAGACGGCGCCTGTTTGTGGCACGCGAAGCCACGGCTCGCGGTTTTACACTGGGGAGTTGCTTCCTGCTGAGACCTGCTACAGCGTCTTCGGCCGACCAGCTACTAGCCATCTACACTGCGATACAGCGCTTTCGGAATTTTCTGGAAGGATGCCGGTTTTACGTGCTCACCGATCATAAGGCACTGGCGTATGTTTCCCGCACCGACTCGTCGAAGTACGTTTTACGCGAACTCCGTCATCTCGCGTACATTTAGGAACTTACAACCGACGTCCGCCACGTCAAAGGGGCCGACAACACCGCCGCTGAAGCGCTTTATCGTGTAACTGCGGTTGACTCTCCGTCTCCAATCATCGACTCGTCCGCATTCTCTTCCGCACAGCAGAATGACAGAGAGCTCGCCGGTTTTCAGAACCCACGTTCTCGCCGACTACGGCTTGGGCCTCATCCATGCTGGCCTGAGCCCATATGGTGCGATTTCGCAGCAGACCTTCCCCGCCCTTTTGTTCCAGCTTCACTACGTCGCACCGTTTTACACTCTCTGCACGACTTATGTCATCTAGTTATTCGGCCTACTCAGCGCCTTCTCACCCAGTGCTAGCCTGGCCCGGAGTTAACGGTAATGTGCGTGCTTGGACGGGCACGTATTTGCCCTGCCAGATGACAAAGGTCTCCCGATACCAGGACGCCTCCCCTAAGCCTTCCTTCTAGCCGGCCGTGGTTTCGACCTTGTTCATCTCGACATGGTGGGCACCCTACCCGTGTCCCAAAGTTATCGTTATATATAACCATGATGTAGCCTTTCGCACGCTGCGCGGAAGCTGTTCCCATTCATGACACCATCGCTGAGACTGTGTCCCGCGCTTTCATTTCTGCGTGGGTATCTCGCTTTTCTTGTCCTGTCACCGTGACAACACACCGTGGACACCGATTTGAGTCCTCCCTGTTTGCTTGTCTTAATCGCATTCTCGGCGCCACACATCGCCGTACCACTGCATATCACGCGTGTGCCAACGGCATGATGGAACGCCTTCGCCGACAACTAAAGGCCGCAACGGCTACCCGCTTCTGTTGCGGCACCTGGATTGACGCCTTGCACCTTGTGCTCATCGGTTTACACACGGCTTTATAGTAGTTAATGCGCGTCTCCCCGGATACATTACACAAACGCTGCTACCAGCCCAGCCACAAGCGTTCCTACAACGCTTCCTGAACTGTGTTAAAAGACCTGCGGCCCACTCCATCACGTCCTTCCCGCCACAATACAATTTTCATGCACCCTGACTTGGCCACTTGAACACACGTTTTCATGCGCCGCGACGCTGTCGGAGGACCGCTAACCCCGGCCTGCGGCGAACCACTGCACGTCCTGCACCGCACCCCGAATACTGCCGCTCTCCTACAGAACGGCCGTGAAGAGACAGTCAGCGTAGACGGCCTTTAGCCGGCTTTCGTGGAGACCGCGATGGAAAGTCTCGCATCGCCGCCTTACCTCATGCTAGTGCGTCATAGCCGGCCCTCAGTCCGGTTTCGACTTCCAGACAAGGTGGGGAAGGGGGGGGGGGGACTTGTAGTCCTCTACATTGGGCAGCGCGTAGAATCCGAATAGCCCGCGCCCACATGAGCAGAAAATAAAGACGGCGCTGGATCGTGGCACGCGGATCCACGGCTCGCGGTTCTATTCAGACGTTGATCCGGGTCAGATGTTTCGTCTTCGCTCCTGAGGCATAAGCCTATAACTTTTTACATTCCGTGACATTCGACATCAAAGCACAAGTCTTTAGGATCCAAGAAAAAGTGCCTTTTTTGTAATATCTTTTTTAAAACATTCCTTCGCGTTCTGTTTTAGTAGGCAATGGACTATAGCGACAGATGGAACGGTGCTCGCCAGGCGCGCTTGTTTTTATAATACTAATAATAATAACTTTATTGGCATCACACGTATATATGATGCTGGAGGCCTGCAGATAAAGCTGTCATAATTGCAGCTTGACAAGGCTGTAAGCCCCCGCACCCGCAACTTCATGTAGCGCTCAGAAAATCATGCAAAATGTAACATAGAAATCCAAAGCATTGAAATTTGTGCATACAAAAGAAAAGGAGTTTATTCAACTTTTGTGGTATCGTGTTTTAATAGTCCGGAAGTACGAACCGCATACATTGAAATTTCAGGACACCATACATCTAACGAAGGTTTTGAATTCACAATCAACTGCGTACGTCTAACAAAGCCTAACCTTACAATCAGTTCAATAAACAGAAGTTAGTACATTAACAAAGATAAATCCATGCAAAGGCTTGGCTCAAGACAGAGAGCGTAACTCCGACAATAGATTACCGCTGGAAATATGTGCAAAAATCATTGTAAAGAAAGTAAAGAAATTGGAAGAATAGCGAACTGATTACGTGTTTTTTTTTCTAGTTATAAAGTCGTCACGAAGTTTCTTGAAAGTAATGTTCTCAGGTTGAATGTTTTTCTTATGCAATGTATTTAGCACTCTGGGTAGGTGGTTTTTTAACATTTGTAAACCATATGTTGTCCTACATTTGTTGGCTTCCCATCACTCGAAAGCTCGTGTGTTATATATGGTAGAATGTTTTTATAGGTTTGGTAACTGGCGTAAGAAACAAGTATTGTTCTTTATCTCTTGTTTATCTCGTTTGCACAGACGATAATCATGTCTTTGTGACAGGTAATACCTTATACGTGAGAAATAAAGGTTCAGAGGGATAAGTCCGTGGGGACATTTGCCACAGCATGAAGAAACCTTTTTAGTGGAAGATGAACTTTATGCAGATTGTTTTGTATTAACGCGACAGCGTTAATGAGCTCATGTCGCAGAAAAGCCGGTGTCGTCGGTGTTGGCCGTGAGCGATAAATCCCAGCAGGCACTTCATGAATAAAAAACAACTTGCAAGGTGGGCTGGGTGGGAATCGAACCAGGGTCTCCGGAGTGTGAGACGGAGGCGCTACCACTCAGCCACGAGTTCGATGCTTCAAAGCGGTACAAAAGCGCCTCTAGTGAATGCGGTGTTGCCTTAGAAACGAGCTGTTTCTAAGGCTCAGGCTTGCGTCGCTTGCTCAGGCGCACATTTCGTTGCCGCGCCGAACGCGGCGCTGTTCGACGCTCACCGCGTCCGATGCGGGGCGCGTAGTCACTGCGCCGTAGCCCACTGTCATACACCCCTTGGCGGGTCGACGGGAACGCTGTCGCGTTCCACTCTCGAAGGCGAAGCTTAAGCGTCCTCCAATTTTTGTTGAGACCTAACCTAAATAGCATTATTTAGTCTCGAACAAAGTAAGGTATTCTAGAATAGCATCATTACATTATGCGGTAGCAAACTTGCATTTCGGTATACGAGTCCACCCACTTGCGATAGTGTTTTTGTTACGTAGCTTATATGTACATCACAAGAAATGGTCTCGTGAAAGACAACACCTGATGCTTTAATATACGGGACGATTTCAACTGGCGTTGATTTCAGCAGGACATCTTAATTTGTGGTGTTACGGATATCCGAGGATGATGACAATCTGAAGCCACATCATCACGGAATTCCCATATAATACGGCAGTACCAATATTACCTCGAGGTAATATTGCAAGAAACTGTATATACTATTTGCTTCTTTCCCAGTCACGTGACTTGTAGTGTTTCACTGCGGTAAACACGCTCTTCCAGTTACTATGCATCCATGTCCAAGTACATTGCCACCAAAGATCCTCGTCGTGGTAGCTTGCCAGCATGCTCATGTTGCATTGCTGAAAAACAAATGCAGAATCTTGTATGGCGGCCTGCGTGGAACCTGAAACCCTGAGACAACAACGTGAATAAAAAGCTCTCGAATCATCTACGCCACTATGTGCTATTGATACCACGTTGCACTTAACCCGCTCTTCAAATCACGCATCAATGAACTGCGCCCCAAGTGCGTTACCAATACCAGCATCACCACGAGAAAGCGGTTTCTGTACGTGCCACACTGCGGTAACAACACTAGGAAGCTTTAGCTGTACGTGATATGTTACAACGATACTTTAGGGTTACTGCACGTGCGCCAGCTCTTCGTGGTACCACGGAAAACATGCCAAGACATCAACGCTGTAGGATGTTATCGCATACAGTGCTAGAGCCTTGAATCAACTCAATGTTGCAGTGAAGAATCAGACTTCAGAGCTTTCCGCACCGCCTAGGCATAACAGATGCTACTGCTGTCACGCCCACCTGCTAAAGGGAAATCAAAACAACCCGTCTTGGTGCCGCCTCTCTAGACCTCGGAGCTTCGAAACAAAGAGCTGATCTCAATAATACCGAGAAACAATCGCGCCTTCTTTGTTTTTACGCATGGGACTAAGCGATGGCTGATTTTTATATTGATTTCGTTCCTTTACCACGGAGAGCAAGCAGCGAGGGCGAATTTGGAACGAAGGGGATGGTCTGAAGTCATTTGGGCAGTGCTGTTTTTGTGCGCGGGCACTTAGCCTGCTGCAGTAAACGGTACAAGACGCGCATGGGACATTGGCATAACGTAGCGCGTATCACGGATAGGCAAAGTTCTCTAATAAAGCAGCGTCGAGGTTAAGTAAGTCAGGCGAAGCCATGGACAGGAAACGAAAGAGACGTTGGGAAAAGGGTGAATGAAAATGTCTTGGTTCTCCCAATCAGTCGGCTTGCCTGTCACTATTTGGATGGTTCCTGCGCCTGATTATGCCCGAAAGAGTGGAAGCATCGTTGAGCCTCATAATGCGATATCTATCATTGTCCCTTCTGCGAGTTCTGGACAGTGATGTTTCGTACTTCAGAGAAGAATACCCATTCCTAACATAAAAACTCCAGATTTTTGCCACTTTTCCCTGCACTACTCTGAAAAAAATCCCTCAAATATCTCTGAACATAAATAGCGGGAGAGGCGTAATCTTTGAAATAATATCTTGCCAACCACGAATATCAGGTGAAGAATCTCACATTGAGAAGCATTACATGCTTTATTTCACCTTTTGCTCGAACTGTATAATGAGAACTGAGTTTCTAACGCGGCATGCTGTTCGGTTCTGAACATCTCCTCCACGAGTATTTGAAACGTTTAGGGCCGACCACTGCCAACGCCCTGAAGCGTTTCGATTGTTAGTAGTACAACTCATGACCAAATATTGACGCAACATGTTGAAATTGATGGTTGCTTGCACGAAACTGCTATTTACCCATGCATATTACAGGAACGAGAAAATGACCGACCTATGATTAGGCTACTGCAATGAAATTGAAATGCTGTGGATCGACGATATAATCTTTTGCCTACTGGCACAGTTTCAGTATTTATTTCATGAATCAAATTCCTTATGATACCAGTACAGTTCCCTTTGGCCCGACATTATGGCGCCAAATTCCCCCCAAAGAGGAAAAATTCTCTGCGCGCGACAAGGCGGGCTCTGGGTGGAACTACGATATTTTTTTTATGCAACACCCTGCAGGTATGCAAAGGCAGCGTGGACCCGTTGCTGCACTCCAGAGCTCGTGCGACGAGTTCGCAGCCGTGAAGAGAGTGCTGCTGTGCGGTGTCTCCTTCCATCGGATGCTTCCAGCGGCCAGCCCTGCCCAGAACGGTTCCTCGTCCTCGGAGTTGACTCAAGTGGACAATGGAGAGACTGTAGCGCTGTGCCCGTGAGTGCATTAAAGGGACTGACAACCACTTCTTATAGTGCGCATTTTTTTTTAGGGCAATTAAAAGCTTACCGGCCAGAATGTCTAATCATACAGTGGGAACGCGGAAAACGCCGTGGAACATTCCTTATCAGAATTTTCCCATCTGCGGTGGGGATAGAGTCGTTCATTTCAAGCATGCTGGAGACAATCAGCGCGATAGCGGCTATACGGCGCCGTTAGCGGCAGCCAGACAAGTGCGGTCGTAGCTGTGAAAATGTATTTTGTTTATCGAACCGATGACCCTGCGATTCGTTTTTTTCGGAATTATCAAATTATTGCTACAATAATACCCGCGCGCTTTCCTGGTTTCCTGTCCGCCAGATTTGATCTTAACAACTAAAGGGTGTTTTTAATCAAGCCAACTCAAGTTCCGCACAGTGAAAATACGCTCTTAGACGTGATACTCAGTTCAGCTTGTTGCCGCAGCCGCGCTAACGCCTTTGATTTCCGAAGCTTGTCGTCTCTAGAAGACCTCAGCGAGCTGGAATGAATGATTTTAGCTCACAGGCATGCACAGAATTTCGAACGCGTACAACAGCAATCATGTGCACCGCTCATGAGCGTGGCCTTGTTTTACTAAGTAATGCGCATGTAATCAAGCGCGCTAGCCTAATTACGTACGAACAGCAATTTCAGTTATTAATTATGCAGCACCAAATAACTGCCGACATACGTACAGTAGTATCATATACTAGATTCGAAGTACCAAGGATTCACCGGCAGTTCGCGCCACTTCCTGGATTTTGACGCTTTCTTTGCCAATTCAAAATTAGAATTCCCACCTAAATCGGGAACACCGTACTCGATTCTATCACTATAATTCGTAGTTATTTAATTTCCGTCAACGCATCACAACAGATTCTCGACATTTATTAGTCCCTTCCGGGCTTACTGGCACAACATTAGTTTCCGGGTTTCTTTTTCGCTTTATATGACGGCCTACTTCGGAACCCCCCTCGCTTACCCCTCCCCCCGCCCCAAGGAAAAGGAAAGCTGTCCCGTTAAATTTTGCAGGAACCATCGGCGATGCTTGTGTAAACTAATAGGCTGAATAAGCGAGCATGCGCACACATTGCAACGTCTCCTGTTCTGCCCACCTCCTGGCAAACAGGGCAGCTCTACATCTGGACGGCGAGCGACTGGAGGGTGCTGACGGGACGAATTCCAGTCTCAGGGCACCTTCTTCCCTCTTACACATTTGTCTGCGGGTCCTGGCGACGCCGAGCAGGCTTTAGCACCGAATTTTTTTCTTTCAATTGCCCTACTTGTGCAAATTGCTATACTCCGTTTCATTTATTTTATGATTGGCTTTATGCCCGTTGTATATATTGGTGGGGTGGGCATACGCCCCTTTTCTTTTAGTTTTTTTTTTCCAAATCGGGGAGACAAAGCAGCATCGCCATGATGTATAATCATACAGAACTTCAACCGATAGTTGATATTTACAGCATAAATTGTATGCATTTCAATCTGAAAACAGTGAAGCGCCCAATAGCAGTCACCGCTATAGTGTAGCGCTTGTTTCATGACTACAAAATTACAGCAGCATACCGATAAAGGGAAATTAAACACGGAAAATAACATTTAAAAAGTTGAGCTTGTGTAGCAAGCATTTTAGCTTCGGCGTTGTACACACACACAAAAAAAGACACTTCTTAAATGAGGCAGCGCAATTCTTGGCGAGTTTGATTTCACGCGGAATGAAATTCGGAGAGATTGATCCATTAGACTCCAGTTGTCTGGAGGAGGCCGGCCTTAGCGACACTGAACCTCAGTATTTTATGCATTCGTTCGCCTGCTTCAAGGTTGGTCAAGGAGATGAAGTACTGCGTGTACTCGGCTACCAAAGATTCTGGGTGCTCGGAGTCGCTGTTCTTCAACACAGAGGTTTCCCTGGTCAGACGACGACTACTCGCAGAGTTTGAAGGCGTCTGCAATGATACGCTGCCTTGGAATGAAAACAGCACCGATTCGATAAAGAATCGCCAAGGTACGCAAACCTAAACTCCAGAGAGGCTTGCTTGTTCGTGCTTGTACTGGTTAGATTTTCTTCCACCGGTGTTGTAAGCATGCACCAAGCTCTCCGCTGACTAAGCTAGGCTTGTCTTATATGGGCGTTTCTTTCTATCAAAACGCACACTTTCAACGCGGTTTCCTTGAAGGATCTGAAGTCCCGTGCAGGGATTTCATAGTTATATAACCCGCTGGGCATCTGATATCATAATTAAGAGTGTGTAGTTTTTGTAGATATAATCACTGACACCTGCTCAAAAGACGATGGTCCTAGTGTAGCCATAAAAAAGCCACGTGCACTATAATCATAATCTAGTATCATTTTACGTCTCTTATATGGGAACGTACAAGATTGTATACACGATCCCATATCAAATGAGGGTATTAGTACGGATGGTATTGTTCTTTTTTCCTAATACGGTACGCTTAAAAACATCAACTCAAGGACGTAAGTGAAATTCAGAAGGCTTTTGTAACTTTTTAGGTAGCGGGGCGTGAACTACTGCTTAACAGTTCTGCGTAGTACGCGATTGGCGCGTGGCGAGCTTGAGTCGTGCTTTCGCAAAAACCTCCAGGGTAAAATTTAAGTTAGAGTACGAATTCAATTGCTGCGTAGCGTTACTCTTTTGAATCAGCCGATAAGGCTAGCACTCGCTGTCTATAGCGCACTCGTTGGCATTAGTCCGCACTCTTCTTATTGTTGTGTTACATGAGACGTACGAAGGGCAAATGCAACACTTGTCTATTCTGTTTACGAGCGTGGATAAAAAATTACACGAATACTTCATGCACACCATGTTTAGCATGCACGCAGCGCACGTAGTTCCGCGCTAAATACTAGTGCCCTGCTTGGCACCAAGTAGGAAGACATCTGTTGGGACTCGCGGGACAAGGTGGAGTCACGAATGACATGGAGAAGCTGCGAAAAACGAGAACAAAGGGGGTTAACCGAGGGGCTCGATTTTTATTAGTCTCATCATATGACGCCAACAAACACTGACACCAAGGACAACATAGGGGAAATTAGTTGTGCGTAATAAATGAAATAAATAAACGATAAATTAATGGAAAATGAAAGTGGATGAAAAAACAACTTGCCGCAGGTGGGGAACGATCCACAAACTTCGCATTACGCATGCAATGCTCTACCAATTGAGCTACCGCGGCGCCGTTTGCCCATTCACTTTTTTGGCTATTTATGTTTCCTAGTAGAACCTTGGAAGTGTTAGCCAGTGCCACCACTCATAAACCTTGGCCGTGGATGTGGAACACCCTTTCTGCCGCAGGCGTCACGAGAACGTGATCTTTTCGGGCGAAGGCAACCGGTCAATAAAACCACACATGCTGCTTTAAGGCATCAATGTTGCCGCATTCGAGACCCTCGTTATGTAAATGAACGAGAAGAAAGCGGGTTAACCGAAGACCGGACTTTCATTAGTCATATCTATAGGAAGCCAACAAACACTGACACGAAGGACAACACAGGGGAAATTACTTGTGCTTAATAAATGAAATGAAGAAACAATAAATTAATTGAAAATGATAGTGGATGAAAAAACAACTTGCCGAAGGTGGGGAACGATCCCACAATCCTTGTGGGATTGTTCCCTACCTGCGGCAAGTAATGGCAGTACGCGGCCATCGAGGGCCGCTATCGCGAGTCTGTTAGCCATTTCGTTCATGAATAATCTTTTATGGCCGGGCACCCAAAGAAATCTAGTTAACTTTGTCTGCGCGGGGCACTAGAAAATAAAATGTACCTAATAAGTGAGTTCCACTAATTGCTGTGAGCGATGAGCATAAATATAAAAAATCCATTGTTATGACTACCGCGGATATTTATGAATATAGATTGCGTAAGGATACCATAGTTAGAAATTCAGCCAGAAATACGTATAAGTCTGGACTCCTGACGGAGAATGACAAGTCTAGAGCAGTGCTCGAATCTTTGCTCATATATTTCGTCTGCTTTGTAATTTTCACTTCACCCACTTGTAATGAACGTGGCCTTCCGTATTCCGGCTTTAACTTTATTCTCAAGATATTTTAGCTAAATTATGAAATTGCTCAAAAACGTTTGTTTTATTACACTTCATGTAATTTCGGTGCAGGTATTTTTTCTACTTATGAATGGCATTATTATTCTAAGACAACAAGAAATTTTTGCCGTTAATACTCAGGCCTAACTACACAACTGTAACGTTGGAGACAAGACAACGATAGACAAAATGTTGTTCTTCTCGAACCCACAGGCTGCGAGCTCAAGGAGTTCACCCAAGAATGGGAGACGTGCGAGGCGGCCAGAGCTAACGAAGTGGCCCACAACTATCGGAATGGCACAGGTACACCAGGCGGGAATACCGTTAGCGACCGTCAGCGAAGTAGGTTTTGCAGGTAAGCTGCCAATGGACTTCAAATGAGGGCCGTTGATAGATGATGATTTATCAATGGCGCCTTGTTTACGCAAGTCGACACAGAGAAATTCGATGCAGTGGTTCAATAACATTGAAGCCATTCCCCTAAGCTTCGAAGCCATTCCCAAAACTTACGAAGCTATTGTTCGCTGGCCGCAAGTGGTCCTCACAGATTACCTCTGCTGCTCTCGTGGCGTTTCTTGGTGTTACCTTTCTATTAAGTTCACCTTTGTAAGATTTACGATTAGGTGAGGTGTTTCAACATTATGGTTTGCAGAGCGACATACTCTCAAAAAACTCCCTCCGTGTGCGCAATGTCTCACTACGAAGCCCGGTGAGTCATGGGCTAATCCTTCAAGCGACGTGAGACCCGTCCTTGTATGTATGTGACAAGAAGAGGCATGGAATGTCTTTGCGTCAGTAGAGTAACTCTTCACCATTACGGCTAATCGTATTTGAACGCGTTTGGGGCACGTCAGTATAACTTACCAACGCTCTACGTACCATGTCTCCGTGATGTATTGCGTCATGATGTGTGATAGACACTGGTCGAACATCAGTGTCTCAGGCTGGCGCCAACGTTTTGTAAAAAAGACCTGGGTTAGAAGGCGCTTCGTTGAAACACTTGGAATTTTTTGTGTCTTGCATATTTGTCATCCTTCTTCGAGTGCAGCTCTTTCGCGCCCGTTCCCGCGTTTCCTGTCGCCGTCGGCCTCGTCGTAACCAAGGTTATCATCCACGCGCTGCTCTAGCTGCGCGCGCTCCTGCTTCCACATCACGCGCGCGGCGCGAGTCGTGCTTTCCCCTTGTCCTCCAAAGCCGGATCACGTGTTCTCGCCTATCCTCTCGCCCCCTTCCTCCGCGCAGCACCGTTACATTGACTCTCGCCGCTATCGTCCACTCCGCCCTCGCTATCCCTTCTCCTGCTATCGCGGCACTGCCGCGGTGCCGGCAGCGGGCGCTCCTTGCCGCCTCGCGCGTGATCCACGGCTCTCCGCTCCTCCGTCTTCGCGTCGTGTGCCTGTACGGCTCTCAGCCATATCTCTCACTTCTCCGTTTGCGGGGCGCGTTCCTCAGTGACATTTGTCACCTCTGGTAGTGCTTGCGTCTGGCTGTCCTTCACCCGCCTCCACTCTTGCCCTATACCGCCCCTAACCTGGCGCAGGGCCGTTGCGGTGACTCGAAGGACAGTTATAGCGTTTCGTCTCCTTACTTCTACTTTCCACTCCAATATTGTGCGGCCACATTGAGGCCTGCCTGTGATTGAATGAGTGTGTGACCTCTACTCAATACCCCTGTTCTCCACCCGTTTCCTCATCCCACCTCAGAAGAAACATTAAATAATAATTGCTAACCAACCCCCTCTCCGCGGCAGTGACCCACTATAATATGGCGTGATGGCGCGTCGCTGGAGCGCCGCCTTGATATCGGCGGATCGCTGTGTGTGCTGCCCACTCCGAAACGCAGAACTGCATCCGTTCGGAACTACGTGTTCTGTATGCGGTTGCCTGTTGTTGAAATAAGACAGCAGCTGCGCTCAAAGATCGTATTACCAAGAAGCGTAATCGTCGGCCAATTATTTCATCGTGCATTTGCACGCGGTGATTATTAACCAGCTGTGTGCCATATTCTACGTGCTCACAATAAACGTTATTGATATCATCAATATCATCATCATCATCAAAAACGTTTGCTGGTCTCAGCGGGGTCCTTTATTGTGGTCCGTCAGGGTCATCTTGGACGCTCTTGACAGAGTTTAGCTGGAGCCCTTTGTCCAGGGCTCCAACGGCCTCACCTACCCCGCGTGCCCGCTGCACGAGATCAATTCGGTTCTCGCAGCGGTCGTTGGCCAGCAGTGCCTCCCATTAAGTTGACATTCCCATGTGGTGTGATATAAGGTGGGCTTTTTACTGCAACCCGGGCAGCTAGCTGCGTATCTGATGGGGTGCATTTTACTCAGTAGGTATAAGTTGGGGAGTTAACTGGGGGTTCAGATTCTGACGGAAACAGTGCTATGACAAGGGCGAAGTGAGGGCACACAGGAAAACAATATGTTGCGCTGAATTCCATATGCTTAGGTTAGGTTAGGGTACGCACATGTCCTTTGTTCTGTTTCCACGGAAATCTGAATAACCAACTTGCTGATGCTTTGACACTAATCACGAGTTCAGCGCCATATTTTGTGGTCCCTCTTCTCTCGGTCGCGTCTATACTTTGAGCTGAGTATGCTTCGACAAGGGGTTTAGTCGAAAGGGACATTGCTGACAAAAGGGTCCGCGAAAAAAAAACAAGTTCCTTTGTCGAAACGTTGGCTCTAGCCTTACACAATACTTGTTCGGCCACATTGATTCATTCAAGCCTCCAGCGGTGCGTGGCACTTGCGGAGTCGGCGGACGTTTGCGCGCATGGGTGAGTAAGAGCGGCTACAAGAGAGTAAGTATATGGGGGGACTTTTGCTCCTTGAATATATGACTCAGCCTAGGCACTACTGACGAGTTTCTTTGCGCGTGTTGTATGCGTTTGTGCTTGGGCCTGCCGGCAGAAGTCGCGGGGCGCGGTAGTGCTGGACTTAGCGTCGCAAGTTGGCGGCTGGACGTAATTATATTTATTAAATCGTGTTTTTTACTAATTGAAACAGCGCGTCATTATTTCTCATTATTGGCGGCGCCTCCAGAACACCAAAGTGGCAATGGGGACACCAAACTAGAACCCGGACTGGTCCGTGGGTTGGGGCTCTCCGAGGCCTGTGTGTGCCAGGGGTGTATAAGATCGGGTATCCCCTATCGCGAATAGCCAATTTTTTTACGCGAACGCCCCCCTGGCACGCTTCGGCCTCCGCGGCCCCAAGACATGGGCCGCCCTGCTTTCATATTTGATACCTCCGCTACCCCTAGGGTGCCCTGGAGATTCTGCGCCACCTGCTTTATTATAACCTCAAGTGCTCTCCTGACGCCCCCGTTTGCCGGTTACATGTGCCCTCCTAGAGCAGTGCTTGTAAAACATTCAATATATCGTCGCGACGAAGAAAGCAACCCGCGACTTACACAACACCAGTCAGAACCTTGCCCCTTCAGACACAGCGATCACCAAATCGTGCGTCCGTGCCCACTGTCTCACCGCGCGGGCAGCCAACGGCGGAGCGTAAAGAAAGTCAACCGCACTCCGCAATGCCGCCATGTCTAGGGGGCAAACGCATACAACATGCTCTAAGAAACCTCCTCCGTAGTGCCTAGACAGAGTTTCATATTCAAGGAGCAAAGGCCCCCATATTTTCCTTCTCGCACCCGCTCTTACTCGCGCCTGCGCAGAAACGTCGAGCGCCGCGAGAAACGCCACGCTCCGCTTTACCTACTAGCAACTGTAAAATTGCGGTTCTGGCGTCCGCGTGCGCCCGGCCGCGCTGCTGTATCTTGAAAGCCATTTGCGACGGGGACACCGTCTGCCGTGCGTTGTGTTTACGCGGCTCAGTTCGCGCGGATGCGACAGGGGGCACGGAGGCCAATTTGCTCGCTGCTGCTGCCGCGCTTCCTCACTCCAGTGTTTAGACGGCAAGATTTCGCGGTCATTGAGAGAGATGCGTTCATGTTTGCTTGTGCGCGCGTGACACCATGCTTGTTGATTTAGTTAGTATGCCCATGTTTACAAGTTTATACGGCCGATAGAACTACTATCCTTACTTTGTACAGCTGTCCACTAATTTGCTATCGCAACCGATGCTTCGTCTTTCGGGCGAAACCCTAACACCAAAAAAAGGAGACAGGAGAAACGATACTACACCGCTTGGTTGTGTCTATGCTTTGTGCATGCGTGATAAAATAGTCCCTCTTCTGAGCTGTTCCTTTTAAAAAATGGTAGCGGCGCATCTGTTTGTCGTGTTCACCATGAACTAAAGAAATAAACGAGTAGATAGAATTACGCCCCGCAGCCAGCGCACGCGAGCCAACTCTCTGTGAAGCGGTACTGTTCGCTTCTTATCTCTCAAAAAATCTGCCTAACACCTGATCCTGCGTTCGGCAGACTTCGATTGTGCCTGGTTACCGGCAGGTTTAATCGAATGCACTTTTGTACGAGTTCTTTCCCAACCGCTCCGGTCGTTGTTTTCGAAGTATACATTTATCGTCTTTGCTACAACATGCCAGTTGCGCAGCTTCATGATGCTGTCGCACCGTTGTTTTATCGGTACAGGACGCTAGCGTTGAGCGTGGGTCAGTGGAAGACACTAATTAGGATACACCGCTGCAGAGGTATAACAGACGCACAACAAGAACACCAGCATGAAAGAGGCCGCGCTGGTAACGACTGATTTATTTCACAAGAGCAGAGGGAAAGGACAACAACGCATATGAACGCCTATGCCCAAATAATTATGCGCAGGACATGAAAAATGTACAAAACTAACAAGGCACAAAATAATGCATGGCGGACTGAAGAACGCGCTGTAAAATTCATACGTGTGACCTTATAATTAGGACTTCGCCTCGACTTCTACTGTTTATTTAGACCATATGCGACCATGCTCCGCGCCCTTTGCAGGCCGGCCACATTGAAAATTTGCCTGTGCGCGAGCACAATCGATGATTAGCATACGTACAGGTCGCGCTTTCATGAGATCAGTAAGATTAGATAAGATAAATTTGGTTAGATAGACGAGATCAAATGAGATTTTTTTTACTAAAATTAGACTGATGAGAGAGATTAGATTGTTTCAGCGCATGGGTGTTTCTGTGCAAGATTCTACGTCTGCTGTGTTATGAGATGCATCACTTGTTATAAACGCTCTCTCGTCTATGTTGTGCGTTTACCACACCTCTGCAGCACTGTATCCCAGTTATGCTTTCTCAGCTAGGCCCGAGGCAAGTCCTGGTCAATGGGGGGCAGTCCCTGTCGCATGATCACGTGTTGGGCCCAGTTTACCGGCTTCGGTTTTATTGCCTTGCGTTGCTGCCTGCTGTGTTCTTTCGTTCCCTAAGTGATACTCTGTAGGTGGCGTACATTCCCCGCACCGGAGCTTTGCATGAGTAACCTGAAACGTAGCTTCGCTTCACAGCGACATTTCTGGCTTCCTGCGGTGCCTGCGTGACTCGGCCGGCAGACATCACTGCCCGGCGCTGGCGCCGGGTGCATCAAACCCGGGACACAACGAGCTGTTCGAGCGGCTCGGGTACATGGCTTGTTCCTCGTCCGCCTGCTCGTCGCTGGGCCACCGTTGGGCTCTGAAGCTCGTGGCGCTCGCCGGCACAGCGCGCTTCGTAGCGCGCCAGCCCCATGGCTGGTTTTAGAGTAGGAGGACCGGGCGCAATAAAGCCACGCGCAGCATTCGCGACGAGCGATCATGAGGAGAAGTCCATTTCGACAGCAAAATGAGAACATTGAGCCGGTGCGAATATTCGTTTTTTAGAAAACCTCCTAATTTCCCGAATTTTCGTATTAGTGATTCGTTGCGAAGAGGTTTCGTTATTGCAGTGTTGCCGCAGAGATGGCGCTGCGTATTAGCAGCACTGTCTCGATCACGGTCGGCTAGTGGTTTCGTTCTTTTAGGCAACAACGCTAAAGTCAGGCGTTCTCTTAGTACGGTTGCAAAGCTATAAGCGATGTTACCGTAATATGTTTTCGTTGCACCCAGGTAGCGTTACATGCAGTTTAAGTAAGCGACCCTTTATGCTGACCAACATGAAGGATATTTACGTCGAAGGAAACGTTAACTACGATCAACCTGACCAGCAGACAATGAGCTCAGGGATATACGGAAAAGAAAACTGTTCGTTTTAACTGGAATAGAGAAGCAATAAGCAAACGCGACGTGAAACTACATGAACAGACACTTCCGGCAGGTCGAGGCTGAACCCAGATGTTCCGCATTGCGCGTGCGGTGGTTTTCCATTGGCCTACAGATGAAAACAGGAACAATACAGACTTTTAGCTCAGCGGGTTCACGTTTCGCTCCGCTCGCGGTCTCCACTGTTCCGCCAGCGGAGCGGCTCGCGAAAAAAAGAATTTTAGCCCGGCGGATCACTCACCCGCTCGAGCGGGGCGCTCTGCTCCCCCCCCCCCTAGTGATCCGAATAGGAGTTACTGAGAAATGAATTTGAATTACGCTTGCTTTTATAATGCAAGAAATGTTGAATAAGGTTATATTACATATTCTCAGCACATTATTTGTTAATAATATACTGAGTACTAATGTACGGGACAGCGCCGCAATTGCCGTCGTCGATGCAGAACTGCCGGCGTTCATGTTCGCGGCTGCCATCTTGCATTTCCCGTACACGCCCGCGCGCTCTTACGCACGCTCGCGCGCTGCTTATACCCTCCGCTGGGGAGTGCTTTCCAGCGGGCGTAAATAGTGTTCCTGTATATGCTCCCGCAGGGAGCAGAGTTGCGCATAACTTTTCCGGCGCCGCTCGCACCGCTATTGGCAGAGCGCGAAAAATGACGTCAAATGATCCGCGTCGCTGCGAAGCCAACTTTACGGGCGCATCGCCGACTCGTACGAACTTGTCGTTTCCGTCAGTGCCATCGCCATCGCAATCAGAAGACCGCCGATCGTGCGTTCAGAGGAGCAGCTGCGGGTTTCAGGTACGGTATTCGACGATGTGAAGTCAAGGACCTTGGTGAAGTGATACGAAACACATGGTACTGGCACTTGTATTCCAGTATGACGGGGTGCAGCGCACCATACTGCACAAACCGCACGGAAGGCGGTAAAGCGCTCTACGCTGTGCCAGTGGAACAAAACTTGTCGTCCAAATAAACATACTGGAAATCTACGTTGTGCTTTGGTGAATGCTGTTTCCTGTGGGCGGGAGTGGAGTGAAAGCACTGTTGAATGACGTAAAATTTTTTTGCCTCTGATGCGATAGGTCACAAAGCTTTGTAACTTGGCTTTTTGGCCAAAGCCAGCTTGAGTGATTTCATTGACTTGATACAGTGTCTTCAACTACTGGCTCTTCTCTGAGTGGTGAGAGATCAAGAAAAATGTGTTGTCATATTACAGTCTGCACTGTGTGAATAATTACTCTGCAAGTTTGCCATCTTGATGTGATTAGTGCAATAAAAATATCCTGTTGTTACTCTTAATAGCTTGTTGCCTTTCCAGTTTCTTTGAATTCTGCCCCCAAGGTTCCAAGAAGCAGCACACTTGGCCTGCTGCCAGCAGCCGTTCATGCATTCCCTTGTATGAAATAAATTTGATCTAGAAGCTCTTGCATCTTGAATCTTTTTCTACTTGCAGATTTGCTGCTACTAAATAGCTGATTAGTCTGTGGTATGAATTAATCGTAAAAGTAAGCTTTGCTTAAAATGTGCGCATGTGAACATTATAAATGCGCTTAAATCTGTGTCTGCACCGCATGTATCATAAACGAGCAGCTGTTGTGAACGATGGTTAGTGATAAATGACGCTCTGTTAACGGTCACTGACATAACTGCAGGCACGATAGCTCTCTTGGCGACGGTCATTAATCGGCTGGTTTCGGCAGCCAAAATGCGCTAAGTGTCCACCTTACGTGTGTGAAGTTTTCTTTAAACACTCTTTAAAACATTTCTTGCCTTCTGACCATGATAAGACAACTTCTATGTATGCTGAAAATCATTGCACCGCTTTTTGTGGCGACGTACTGCGCGTTTGCGAGCGAACTTTGGAGCTGTTCGAGCCACGGGAGTATTTTATTTTGGGGAATCGAAGGCGGTCCTACCCCCTATTTGTACGTTCGTGCGTGTGTTTGTATATGCGCGTTTACATAGGTACATACAAAGTTTCGGTTGGTTGGAAGCCCACCCCCTCCGGCTGCACGAATGACTCGTTCGAGCGTAGCCTGTATTAAGAAGTGCCCTTTGCTAAGCGCCTGCGAACAATTGGCGCTTGTAGCTCGCGACCACTAGAGAAAAAGGCGGAACACCGCGCGGCATTTGGCTCCTGCGCGCGCGAGGAGTGGCTTCGCTGCACAGCTGGAGCACGACGGCGGACCTGTGCGCAACTCTGGTTCCTGCGGGAGCATATACAGGAACACTAGGCGTAAACGCTGCTCCGTAAAACCGCTGGCCGCCTCAGCGTTGTGCGCATGCGCAGTAGTGTCTCCGCTCGCCCGCTCCGCTCCGCTGGCCGTAAACCCGCTGGGCTAAAACTCTCTAATAGCTCGCTGGCACAACCCACCGCCCCGTTTCAAAGGGAACACTCGTAGTATTCATGCGTCCATCCATCCAACCGTGGTGGCTGTGCTTCCGTATACTTTTTTGGGGAATTATCATGTGTAGAGTAGTATATATATCTTTTTCATTTCATTTCATTTCATTTTATTTCCTTAACGACCCCGTAGTAGGGGTATTCCATAAAGGGTGGGAATACAATATATACAAACGTGTTATAATGCATTCAATTCCGTAAATAATAAGTTGTTATATCTTGAACAAATTGTGGAGAGCAGGTGATGACAACAATTTGATAAGGAAGGCCATTCCAGTCTTTAGATGCTCGGTAGAAAAATGAGGCTGAAAATGTATTTGTGCGTGAATGTGGTTGTGCTACCTGCTGGGGATGGCCAATGCGTCGTGACCGGCGCGTTAGGGGAGCAATGTATGGTGGTCGATTGAGCGTCGAATAGTAGAACCTGTGGAAGAGGGAAAGGGTAGCAATGCGGCGACGAAGGGGAATAGAAGCGATAAGGAAGATTCTTTTTTTAAACATGATATGCTGACGTTGTAAGTGTATGTGGAATGAATATACTTGGTGGCGCGATTTTGAACTGTTTCGAGGGTATCGGCGAGATATGCTTGATGCGGATCCCAGATGGCAAATGCGTATTCGAGTTTCGTTCTTACCAGTGATCTATAGGCTAACAGTTTTACATACAATGGAGCGAGGCGACGGTGACGTCTTAGAAATCCCAATGCCTTGTCAGCCGATGAAATAACATTAGTGACATGCGCATCCCAGGTTAGATCATTAGTCAAGGTGATACCTAGGTATTTGTAGGATTCCACTCATTCCACGGTGACGTCACCAATCCGATAAGAAAAGCGAAGAGGGTGACGACGACGGGTAAACGAGACGAGCTTGCATTAATTAGAGTTGAGTGTCATCAGCCAAACATCACAGCATTCTTGTACCCGGTTAAGGTCGGATTGAAGAGTTATTTGGTCAGTGATGATATTGACTGCGCGGTAAATTACACAAACATCGGCAAACATGCGGATATGGCAGGACACATGCAAGAGTGAGTCGGTAATGCAAATTGAGAAAAGAAGGGGGCCAAAGACGGACCCCTGTGGTACGCCTGGTGTGACGAGCGTAACGTTTGAAGTGTGGTTAATAAATGAGACATACTGTGAGCGGCTAGTTAAAAATTGCTCAAGCCTTTTCAGGATATCAGGATGCAAATGCAAACGAGAGAGTTTTAGTAATAGGCGTTGATGAGCAATTTTGTCGAACGCTTTCGCGTAATCCAAAAATATGGCATCTGTTTGTATGCTACGGTCAAGATTATCATGAACATCATGAAGAAATAGTGCAAGCTGGGTCTCGTAAGAACGGCCCCTGTGGAACCCGTGCTGTGAAGGATGAAAGAAGTTGTTAGCGTCTAGAAAGTTCATAATATGAGAGTAGATTACATGCTCCATGATCTTGCAGGGAACACTGGTCGATGAGATGGCGCGGTAATTTAGGGGAGAATTTTCGTTGCCCGATTTGTAGACTGGAGTAACCTTCCCCATCTTCCACTCGTCTGGCATGGTGCCTGTGGAAAGCGACTGTGAAAAAAATACAGAAATTCTGCAAAAATGTGTTTCGTGTTTTTTAGTAGTTTAGAGTTAATGTCATCTATGCCAGATAATGAAGACAACTTAATATTTCCTATCACAGATAAAAGCCCACGCACTGTAAATGTGATGGCTGACATGTTGCATTGTATATTTGGGGTTGGCGGGGTTGGAAGTGTGTCCGTTTCATTAGTGAAGACTGAAGAAAACGCGTTGTTGAACATATTAGCGCAGGTTAAATCTGTTACTAATTCAACCAGCTCGTTAGTAATATTATTGATATGTGCTTCTTTGGGGTTTATCACCTGCCTGAATTTTCTTGGATTAGTAAGTAAAATGTTTGGCAGGTCATAGGGAAAAAAAGGTTCGCTTGGCATCGCGAATTCCGATTAAGTACGCAGTTTCGGCAGCGTAATATTTCTCCCACGCAACTGAGCTTGCCTTAGCTTTAGCGTGGCGATAAAGGCGCTTTGTTTTATTTTCTAGTCGTTTTAGGGGTCTCGTAAACCATGGTTTTTGTCGATCGGATCGAATGGTTATCCTGGGAATAAATTGGTTCTTTAGTTCACACAGTTATCATAAATCGAATGGTTGGAAGTCAAGAATCTGCCTTGTGAGGTAGAACCTGTGGGAGAGGGAAAGGGTAGCAATGCGGCGACGAAGGGAGATAGAAGCGATAAGGTAGATTCTTTTTTTAAAAATGAAAATGTAAGTGTATGTGGAATTAATATACCTGGTGGTGCAATTATTGTAAAGACCCTAAACTGCGTCTTAGGTCTTTACAATAAGATCTTCACAACTGGCCATATACCTTCATCGTGGAAGGAGGCAATACTCCTGCCAATACTCAAACACGGCAAATACCCTTCCTTAGTTAATAGTTATAGACCAGTTGCACTGACCAGCTGTTTGCTTAAGGTATTTGAAAAAATGATTAACCGTCGCCTTGTGTTCTTTTTGGAATATAATAGTATATTGGACACTCAACAATCTGGCTTCCGAAGAGCAAGGTCTACAACCGATAATCTTGTTCTCCTTGAGTCATATATACGTGATGCATTTGTACACAGCCAATACTGTCTGTCTGTATTCTTTGACCTTGAGAAGGCATGTGATACTGCCTGGCGATACGGTATTCTGCGGGACCTGGCGTCCTATGGAATTGGTGGTTATATGCTGAAGATCTTACTGAATTACCTATCTGAAAGAATGTTCCGCGTAAGAATTGGTAGTGTACTTTCGCGCACTTTTGTTCAAGAAAACGGCGTACCACAGGGAGGAGTGCTAAGTTGAACACCATTCCTAATTAAAATGAACTCTCGCCGCTGTGCTATACCACCCATGGTGTCTTATTCTGTCTCTGTGGATGACATCCAAGTGAGCTTTAAATCTTGCAGTCTTTGCATATGTGAACGCCAGATACAGCTAACTGTTAATCGGCTCACCAAATGGGCAGACGAAAACGGGTTTAAATTCAGTGCAGAGAAGACCACCTGTGTGCTGTTTTCCCGACGAAGAGGGGTATGTCCTGACCCTTGCATTACGGTGAATGGGAGAAGCCTGGTAATTAGAAAGGAACAAACATTTTTGGGTGTAATCTTCGATACTAAGCTAACCTACATGCAGCATTTAAAAGAGTTGAAACTGAAATGTGTGAAAACAATGAACCTTTTAAAGATTCTATCTCATCAGTCGTGGGGAACAGATAAGCACTGTGTCCTATCTCTTTTTGAAAGCCTTGTGTTGTCACGCATAGACTATGCATGTACTGTTTATCAGTCGGCTTCAAAGACAACACTTAAGCTACTCGATCCTATCTATCACTTAGGTATCCGCCTAGCACTTGGTGCCTTTCGTACTAGCCCTGTCAAAAGTCTCTGTGCAGAGTCGGATCAGTGGCCACTGGCTTATCAGCGCACATATCTCGGAGTCACCTATGCAACAAAAACGATGTCGCTAAAACAGCATCCATGGAAAGCACTCATAAATGACCTGTCCACAAATCAGTTGTACTTAACCCGGCCTTTTCACGCCCCGCCGTTCCCAGTAGCGGTAAAATCTGTAAAATCGGTAAAATCTGCAGGAAAGTGACTATGCTGAACCCATCCCACCTTGGGAGCAATGTCCTGTCACTTGTGACTTGTCCTTTAGAGAGCTTAAGAAAAAGAGTTGTCCAAGTGCCCTCATCCAGCAACATTTCATGGCTCTTGAAGACAAGTACAGATCTACTGTATTTTTCACTGATGCTTCAAAGTCTGCAAATTCGGTATCATGTGCAGCCCATTGCCCAAACTTCTCCAACACTAAAACCTTGCATAAACATAGCAGCATCTTTACAGCGGAAACGTACGGTATTCTGACCACTATTGACTATATAGTACAGCACAAGATAAAAAAGTCGATAATATACACAGATTCCCTAAGCGTTGTCACAGCCCTGTCCTGTGGCAAAGCAAGCCGAAACCCTGTAATTAACCAGCTCCTTAAACATATCCACGTAGCGCATGCACAAAACCTTGCTCTTGTGTTATGCTGGGTGCCAGGCCACTCTGGGATTGCAGGCAATGAAATGGCGGACAAAAATGCTGGGGAAGCGGCTCATCGGGACACATTGATGTTAGCTGGGTACCTGGTGTAGATATGAAACCTGCGGTACGAAAGGCGCTCCATAATCATTGGCAAGCTGAGTGGGACAAGGAAGTTGAAAATAAGCTGCACCTGCTTAAACGGCAATTAATGAAACCTTTCCCACTGAAGCTTGATAGACACATGGAATTCACCCTGGCACGACTCAGAATAGGTCACACTTATGGCACAAACAAATACCTCTTGACTGCAACTGACCCACCGACGTGCACACGCTGTGGTGTGAACCTAACCGTCCTACATGTCCTCATTCAATGTCCTGAACTTCACCGACACCGACTGGCTCATTTTAGAGAACTGTACTCACACCATATACGCCCCCCCCCCCCCCATCCCTCGATGTTCTTATCAGAGGATGCAATATATAACTTTAAAAGAGTGCTTAATTATCTTGCGGAAGTTAACTTTCTCGACATCATCTGATACCATCCTAACATTCAGATTGAAGCCGAAGCTGAAAGAAACATTTTCTCTTAGCTTACCGGCAGCACACACCCCTTCATCCTGTTATGTTTCTTGGTCCAGAACCACTCTTTGACACCAACGCAGTCCTAGGTTTTTTGAAAGATATTGTGTTGCACGTTATTAGCCCCACATGTTCGTAGCGCCTCCTCTCTTCAGAGGATGCCGCTGTGATAATTATTTTGAATAGCACATGCCTCTCGGCCCTTGTGGTTCAAGGGCTCTGGCGAGGCAGTAGTGCTGTAAGCAATTTAACTTCTCGCACATTTTAAATAATGCATCGTTCTTCTACGATGGATTTTAATGTTCATAGTATTCGTCATTAGTCATCGCCATAATTTTATATCACTTATATATCACTATTTTTATCACTTATATCAATTTTATAGATTTTACGCACTTTACAGCCACTATTTTTAGGCCCCTTTACAGCCAAGTCACTTCTTCGCAGAACTCATTATCATCACTGCGAAATCACTAACACTGTCTTGGCGCTCTTTGGCCATATCTGGTCCTTGCGCCACTAAACCACACACATTCATTCAACATTCAGATTGGGCCTCACAGGTGAGCTGCAATCTGATGCACAAAAGTATGTCTGAGCTCTTGCACTTCTGCGTAGGCAAGAATTGTACAGCAAGGGACTCAGGCAATCCGCAATAATTTGCCATGTGTGCCCATAACCAATGCATTTAAGGCTTTATATTTATCTTCCTAGTTATTTTAGAATTCATTCACTAGTATTTACATTTTTGTTACGTGTAGGCCTCTACACAGCCTCTATTTTAAGTCATAGCACTAAACCCAGAATTTTACTAAACGAAAACACAGGTCTTGGCGCTCTTTGGCCTTAGATGCCCTTGCGCCAATAAACTCCAACCATCAATCAACTCATGTTCTCTCTCTCTCTCTTTCAGTACCCATTACGCTCCCTACGTGTAGGGTAGCAAACTGAACTCAGTCTGGTTAACCTCCCTGCCTTTCCTTCTTCCCCCCTCTCTCTCTTTCTACAAGCCCCATTTGTCCTGAGAACATAAGAGAGCTGTTTTGGAGTGTTGCTGGGCGCCACCGTTGTTCTGGATATTTTTGGGCGCCACCTTTAACCCGTCGGGTCGAGTACGAAGGATTGCGAGGACCGCCATCTTGCGCACCTCCACTGTTGGCGACGACATCTTGAGGCTACGTCAAGACGCGATGCACAGGCGAAGCGCTGAAGACTAAGTTCTTTGTGAATTTATTCTACGCTTATTCCGATTTCTTCGGCCTTCTTGAGCGTTTGAGAAGGCAGGTATTGTAGCCTTTCTCGGTTGCTTGCTGACTTGACACCTTGCAAGACATGGCCCGGAGGGACTCATCGTACCCAGCGTCGAACGCGCAAGCAGGCGCTAAGTTTGGTAGCGCTGTGAAGAAGTCTTGGCAGATTTCCCCTAGCTGCTGTCTGCTGTAGTGCAATATGATACGGTGTACCATGGAGTTTGTATTTTCTTCGTAGTGACGGTCGAAAATACGAAGAATATCTTCGAATGTTGGAACCGCCGGGTCCGTCTGCGACGCCAGGTCATAGTGGAGACGCTGCCCCTTGAAGCCCAAATTAGTGAGCAAAATGGCCCTAATCTCGTCTTCTAGTACCTCGCATCTGGTCGCCTGAAGAAACGTGTGGGTGGAACGTTTCCATGTTAGCCACGGTACAGCAGGTTACCAGGCAATGCAAGGAAAGGCGGCAGCGGTAGTGCGAACCCACAGGTTGAGAACGGAGAACAAAGAAGAAGAAGTTGCCGTTGTTGGAGCAGAAGCAGAACTACTGGTAGCATCTTGCATACCGGAAGCAGAAGTAGTAGCAAATACAAACAGTAAGTACGAACAAAAGTTTTACCTCTTCCCCAGTATGTGCTATATGGATGGCGACGGAACGCGCTGTTCCGCTGGACATTGGAAAGGTATAACGCTAGTGGCTTCTTGGCAGAATCGGGCGTCCGTAACAGCACAGCGGCTCAAAGCTTAAAGGCGCCGTTGGAACTCCCTACCATGCGCAGGAGATCCGGGAGGGTTCATCCTCGTAGCCAGTATGTGGTATAGCTTCGACGGAGCGGTCAGATGCAGGACCTATGGAATGAGGCCTAACGGTTGGGGCGCGAAGCGCTGCAGAATAAGAGACAGACTGCTTGGCCCGGGGACCAGAATAACGCCTGTATTCATAAATACATCTTAAAGGGACACTGAAACGCTTTTTGACGATTTTCTACAAACGTATTGAGTCGTTAGAGTAGGTCCTTCTGATTATTAATTGACACGTCTAAGTGCTCCGCGTAAAGCGTGTAATTTATTATAAGGTTTTAAATATGCACATCGCTGCCGATCGCAGCACACTACTCGGCGGAATTTTCAGCCTCCCCTACCCATATGACCGAAATCACCCATGCGACGTCAGTGGGGCGAGCTAACCGATTGGCTGACAAGGGCGCGTGATCGTTAATTTTTCCAGCTTTAGGGCAAACAAATGATCTTCGTAATAGTTGGAATGTTAGTTAATTTGTTTCTATGAAAAGAAAGTTACATAAAGAGAATGCACAAGAATAATTTTTCAGTACACTTAAGCACTTCTGGCACACAGCATGTGTCATCTGCTTGTGTTACAACGTACTCCATTTAGACGAGAGAATAGTTCCGCGGTCAGTCTTTTCGCGAGCACTATGATTCGACTTTGTTGCCTTGTCGACTGAAAACGTAGCGACTGGCAATATGTCAAGCTGCGGCATCGTGTCCCTGTGCAAGGCAGCGTACGAGCGAACTGGCTGCTGTGCATCGGACTGCCGCTAACCGATCGGCGCCAGGATTTGCGCGTTTGTGGCCGTCACGTTACACCAGAAGATTACTAACGCAATAGCTTTTAGCGAGTCCGGTATTAGGGCAAACGCAAGCGCAAGAGGACAGAGTCTGGCCGCTTGACTGTGCCGTAACGGGATGAGCCATGAGATGAGCAGAAGGGCAAATGCGAATGGTCTGCATGGTGCAGCCACCTGGTGGCACAGAGCTCAACCATACACAGTAGCAGCAACGAAGTGTATTCTCCCTTGCTGCTGGTGCGTATTTTTCGCAGGAGTGTAATCATGAACGCGTTGTTTTTATAGATGTTTAAAATGTTTTACACTTGGTTAGAGCAATATTAGCGCTTTGTTTGGCTGGTTAAGCGCTGCTCCAAGTGTATGGACCGTGCAGACCGATCAGGCCGCTCACGTACGTCTACGCTAAAGTTCCTTCATCAGCTTGAGTTTATGCCTCCAGTCATTTGCCGAAATTACCAGCTTGCCTGTGGTTACCGGAATACAAGACACGTTCGGCGCTACGACAGAATGCTCGCAACGCACGCTGCTTTGATAGCTCTCGCTTGGGATCGACGGCCAAGCGGCTAGCGGAGAGGTCTCGCGCGGGCGGGGGCGGGCTCGAAAACAATCGGAAGTGGACGATGTGACGTTGCATCGTGACGCTAAACCAGCGAAAGCGGAGCTTAGCCCCGCTCGCTCGGTGAACGAGTTGAGGAGGAAAAGCATGGCTAGGGAGGAGGGTAACTTCTAATCGCTTGTAGCTCCATTATTACGTAACGCTTCACTTAAATTGTGGTGCGAATGTTTTACTTAAGCTGTACCCTACGCGTCTACCAAATTTGTCTGAACCGTTCCAGGCGCCCTTTAACTTCAAGCCCAAGCTTAACTTGTATTAAATGACCGTTGTCGTGAACGCACGCAAGGATACCCAATGAGCGCCTTGGACGCGTTCGCGCCAAGCGTCGTTTACACCAAGTCAAGCATGGGCTTCAAGTTAATATGCATTTCTCAAAACGGGGATTAGACTCATTTTAGACGAGGACGCTTGTGGCGTCGACGAGCGCAGTCGTGTCCACATGCGCTCCGCGAACTTTCCTGCTTTTTGGTGGAAAATTGAATGTGCCACTGATTTCCACGATCATCATGGATCTGTGAGGCAGTGCCGCGTCGACTGAAAGTACCCACAGCCTTGAGTGACCGGAACATTAGTTTACAAGTTCAAACGTGTCTTTTTTCTGCGAGCTCGATAAGGCCAACGCCGCCACATAGGAGGCCGCTGGAATGCCAGAGCCTGCGGCGAACGCGCGCTCGATAGTTCTTGCAAATCAACCCCCCCCCCCCCCCGATGCAACTGCGCGTACTGGACCCTCGCGGATCACGGACACGCGCCGCCAGGACCTCGATAGCATGGATTTTCAAGACTCCGCCGCTCACAAACTCACAACACCAAGAGGACCTAGCGGTGGGTCCTCTTCGTGCCCACACTGCGCCACAGAATTGCTGAACTATCCGAGTGGGCAAACGCTTACGCACAGCAGTTAGAGGCAGCGAGTGGGGCGAGTTCTTGCGACTGACTTCGCGAAATGTGTATAACATTTCGAGAACACCTCCGATACATGGGCGATACTTCACAGCACAATAGAACCAGGAAAAACCAAAACCGCGCCAATAACCGCACACTTCAAAATTTACCTGCGAATTTATCAGGAACAGATCAGGCCCTTCTCACTAAGCTTAATGAGAAGTACGTAGGAGCAGTAATCACTCCCCCATGCACCTTTCCATACCAAGGGCAAAAAAATGCAGTGCTGGACGTCCCCATAACTAAGGCAGAACTCTTTGCTGAGAAGGCAAATACTGTTCCTGGACCAGATTCAGCTGACAAATGCTATGATCCGGACCCCGAGTGTTGAGCGCCTAGACTAGGTTACTCGGTATATTAATGAGTAGATGTTGGAGAGGGGCGTGGTTCCACAACACTGGAACGAGGCCAAAATCGTGCTTATTCCGAAAGCAGGAAACCCTCATGACCTACACAATCTCAGATCGATATTACTAACCTCTTGTCTTGGCAAATAATTTGAGGTGATCCATGCACGTCTCACTTCTTACATTGAAGACCGCAACCTATTTCCCACAAACATATTCGGCTTTCCCCAACATTTGTCGTCACAGGATGTTTTCCTGCTACTTCGCGAAGAAGTTCTTTACAACATACCGGTTGGTGCAGAACATCTCATCCTACCTCTTGATTTGAAAAGCGCATTCGACACTATTTTACATGGACTTATCTGAACTGAATGACATCGGTTGTGCACAAAGAATCTATGACTACGCCCGTTCTTTCCTTAGTTCTCGCATCGCGGCAATAGGCATCGGCACTACGCGCTCAGACACTTTTCCCACGGCCAATAAAGGCACCCCGCCAGGGCCGACACTCTCCACCCTTCTTTACAATATCGGCATTAGACGCTTAGTCAAAGCACTCGAGCGTCATACCCGCGCTAGGGTACGCGTTATATGCAGACGATATTACCCTCTCGGCAAGCAGCGGCTCTTTAGGACAAAAGGAGCAATGCTAGAAGAAGCAGCGACCGCTGTTGAAACCTTCGCTCGCACCAGCGTAATGAGCTGCGCTCCCGATAAATCAGAATTTCTCAGGATCCGAGGTCGAGGCCGTCAAACTCACGAGCCGTTGAACCTCTTTTTAGGAGACAGCCAGATAAGGGAGGTCCAGGAAATGCGACTCCTCGGACTGTTGCTGCAAAGCAACAAACGAGTAGACAACACCATTAAAGCTCTTAGGATTTCGGTGAGACAGATCTTCCGTATGATTCGTAGAGTAACCTATCACCGAAAAGGTTTCAACGAAACAGTGACGATCCGGCTCGTTCGGGCTTTTGTGCTAAGTCACCCCACATATAGCCTCCTTTTCAAGGACCCCACGAAACCAGTACTGAAGGCCCTAGATGCGTTGATGAGAACGCCGTAAAAAGCAGCTCTCGACCTACCACAGGGAACTGAACGCCTGCTGGCCCTCGGGATTCACAATAACTACGAGAAGCTACGGGCAGCGTTGCTCATATCTCAACGAGAGAGGCTTAACTTAACCTCCTCCGGCAGAAAATTACTTTGCCGCTTAGGTTACCATACTCGTCCACAGTATTTGGGAGAACTTGAATCTCTGCCTCAAGTACTTGGTGAAAGGATGATAGTAGACCCAATCCCCAAGAACATGAGTCCAAAAAACCACCGGGGTCGCAGAAGAGCTGGAAAGTTAATGTAGCGATTCAGTGGAAATCCGGATACGGTCAACACAGATGTCGCTCGATGTGGTGCTTACAAGTACGCCCTTGCATTAGTAAGAGCGGCCGCAGATCAAGGGCTTGTGACTAGCGCCACGGCTCGAGTTGCATCTGCAAATACCGCAGAAGCTTCAGCCATCGCGTTAGATATAAAACTAAGGACGCTCTTGGACAATCGTCAAGAACTCATACAGATTCCCAAGTCGCATGTAGAATCTTCCTCGCCGGTAGGTTACCACACAGCACCACTCACCTACTAGGATCCAACCTAACGTAGAAACGCATCATCATCTGGTACCGGGGTCACGCAGGACTCTAGGGCAATGAGAGAGCGGACGGTGCAGCTCGTGCTTTTGTCATCCGAGCGGTCGATCCCTCTGATGGAAACCCCTTCTTACCACGAGACATCTTTGAGCACCAACGGTGCGAGCGAAGAAAATACAGTCCACCACATCCTGACCTATCCAGGCGGGACTCTTGTGACCTGGCGCCGAATACAGATGCACACATTTCGAAACCTTAATTTGAAACATGCCATTCACACAACACTGTACAGCGTTCACTGTCCGTGGCGCGGAAGCTGGCCAACACTCGCCCACATTACGTGGGATTGCCAGAACAGGCCACCCAAAATTAGTACACTGAAAATAGCCCGCAAACTTTCCTCAGGGGATAAGTGGGAGACTGGGCTCGCCAGTGAGGATCGGGAGATGTAGCGAGCGCTGCTAGACCAGGCCCGGCGGACCGCTCAAGCCAGTGGGGCCCTTGACTAGGGGCTCCACCTACTGGCTTTGTGCACCTTGTTTTTAATGTACGTTTGGTTACATACATACATACATACATATATATATATATATATATATATATATATATATATATATATATATATATATATATATATATATATATATATATATATATATATATATATATATTGCAACAAAGAGGACAGCGAAACTCGGCTAGGTACACTTAAAGCGTTGGGCGCGGAGTGGCGCTAGCGGTCACAAGCATTACGAAACCGAAACAGGATATCACAACCCTCAATCCAGGAGTTTAGCGGCCTTAGCTGCACTTCTCGCCTACTTCTAGCTGTTGTACACACAACAAATTGAAACAGGCGGAGTCGGTAAATAAAGAGCAGCCTTCCGTTTTCATGTCTCGAGGAAGGAAGGGCCCTCCGCGGATGCTTACATCCATGATGTGATGCGTATATGTTGTATATGCGGCGGAACAACGTTTTATAGGCGCGAAATATGTGTACAAGTTAAGTGCGGCGCAACAAACACTAATTTGGAAAGTCAGGTGCACCGCTTGCTCGCAGCGTCGTCAGCTTTGCTAAAAACAAAAGCGGCTCAGGTGCGGAGTGATACTTCGCGGAGTGATGCCATAAAAACCTTGTCTTCCCTCATTAGCACATGCGCCCCTTCCTTTTTGCTGCATTCCAAATAGATTGTGAGAACGCGAAGCCATCCAATTATGCGGCAACTTTTCTCGCCTGCAGGCAGACTTGCGCCATGCAGGAGACGACAACCAGTCCCAAGGTGCACCAGCTCCACGCGAAAAACCGTCTGTTGTTATTCCTCGTGCTGTACGTCTTCATCACCACTCTGACTGTTATGTGGTTGATCGGAAATGAGAGAAACTGGGCGCCATCGCCCCTAGTGAGCAACAGCCGTAAGTACCAACGCTGTTATTTTCTTAATAACGTGGCCTTGGGGTGAATACTCGTATTGTAGCTTATGTATAACAATTGTGATTTTCGATCTCTCTAAAACGCACTTAATGTAAGGTTTGGCGTAGTTGGTATACTATAGCCAGATGGCTCTAGACAACAGCTTAGCTTCATAGCGAAGTGCGTTTGATCGTTCTGCATGCGGCCAATGCTGTTTTTTAGCCTCCATATTTTGACAGCTGAACGATTCAGGCAGGTTTTTCATCTGCCGCGTTGTCTTTGCGTCGGCTTTTTACAACGTTAACTTCGCCTTAACAACTCATGGGGTGCATCGCGAGCGTCCCGGTCAAGGTTTTGAACAACCTCTTTCTCCATCTCACTTGGTCTTGCAGTGAATGTTCGTATTTTAGCTCACTTATGTAGGAAACCAATGCCTACACCACCAGGGCAAGTTTTCGCATAAAAAGGCGACTAAAGACATTGCGGAGACAGTCCTGCAAGGGGCGGTCAGCAAGGCTGCAGTCTCACCGCCACCCCCTCTCCGACCCCCTTCGCTGACCGCAAGCATCTTCCTCCTTCTCAAGTTCGGCGTTTTACGAGCCTAGCTGTGTGCGATAGCCTGTGCTGTTGAGAGTGTGAAACTGGGTTTCAAGGAGGAAGGTTCTGTTTCTGTTTGCTCACCCAAGTGCACGAGGCGCCCTTTTACGTGGGAGCTGCTTAGGGCGAGTGTACACATGTGACTTCGTATCTTGTGTCTTTGGTCTACAATGGCGTAATCTCGGGCCTCTGTAGACCCGACCGAGCCTTTCTAACCAAGCGCGCAGTTAGCTAGCTGAGTTTCCCGTCCAGGGTTTTTACACTCAGAAGTCGGATAAGCGCAACAAGCCCGTCAAGATGAGCCAGGATGGCGAACATCCATTCAACACACGTCTTGCTTTACAATCACGCGCTGCTGACCGAGATGTAACGGAACAGCAGGTAACGCAGTGGTCACTGTGCACCAGACGAGCTCCAAGAGCAAGTCGCCCTCCTCTCACGACTGCAAGAGGAGATCCAGGAACACGTCGGCTGTGCTTCTCCTCACTCAATGCCGTAATTCCAGCCGGATCCAGGCCGGAGCAACGCCATCTTGGGACAATTCGCCGAGGCCTTCTCTGCAAAGACCCGGATGATGGAGGGGATGAGTCCGCCATCGACTGCGACAGCTGTTTATGTGAGTTCGGACCCCTCTACAGTAATCCCAAACTTTACTGGAGACAGCGCCCAAATCAGTGCCGAAGATTCAATGGATACATTTGTGCGCATTGAGCACTTATACAACTGGTCTGAACATAACGACTAGCTGCGACACACCTCAAGCTGCAGCGGCAAGCTAAGAACTGGGGTGATGCCATCGAAAACAAGGTTTTATTTATGGCAAGAAATTGCAACTGCGGTTCAATTAGCTTTCGCGACTGAGGCAAACCTTCCGGACTTATGGAGGAACGTGGGCGAAGTATTTCACAGTCGTGACCAGCATGCGATGTGCATCCAAGAAAGAAAAAAAAAATGTGCGCGAAGGTCAAGCTAAATCTGCCGGATGCAATTACCGAAATTGTCACATGCCTTTGGTCGAATGAAATTAGTTTCGCGTTACGTGACCGAAGCTGTAAAAATCTTGACGAGCTACTTCAAGCTATCAGAGTCGATGAAAACTTCGCAGAAAGCCGCGAAACACAATATCCATGGACACAACAGTTCGACAGCCGAAAACGATTGAGCAGTGATCGTAAGCCGTGCCATGCGTCAACTTACGTAGATGATGCTGTACGCAATTAATGGTACCATGCGAGAGGGAGGGCGCCGCGCGGATGGAGTGCGTTGCTATAACTGCCAGCAAACGGACCACCTGTCGAGTCAGTGTCTTGGACCACGGCGCCTACTTCACTGCATGAAGTGAAATCGCGATGGCTACAGAGCGAAATCATGACCGAATCAGGGCGGCTCTAATTATGTGACCACCACTCTACGCACCACGTCTTGAAAAAGTTCGTGTAAAAGCGTTTGTATTGACGGAAAAAGGATTATTGACCGGGGCGGCCATATGCAGATTCAGCCGACAGCAGTGGTCCCTCGGCGGACTAGACTTAAAGGTGTGCCGATGAGGATCAACTTCCTGTGCCGTCCACTTCTACATAGCTAGCAAGGATGCCTTTGTTGGACCGGAGGTCACCATTGCCCCGGACTTGACTGACTTGCCCGATCTGCTTCTGGTATGAAGTTTCGGGTGTGCCAGTTAGCTAAACCAAAGGGAAGCACAAGCACTGACAGCTATTATCGCAGAATTGGAGGGATGTCGTCAGGTGTCGCGACCTCCCTGTGGACGGTACTCTTTGTGTTAGGAACGCCTTCTATTGATGCACCCGATGCTTTCGGCGTCCCGGTTGCGCGCTACATTGACCTCAAGCTGCATCTGAAGCAAGGCAATCACTGATGCGGCCGCCCGTTCCTTGGAACGTACCAGAGCAAGTTTGCTCATGCGCTGCAATTGATAAGTCAAGGCGATATTAACGTTGGCCCGATCGTCTATGAGAAGAAAACACAGCCATGTGCGTTGGTGAAATAGCATAGTTAATGGTGCGTACTGTGAATTGAAGAATTTGGGTACACCGGCGTCGCCGAGAAGAAAATCGTCGCACTCCCTCTGGTCTCGTAGCCACTATGACATAGCTCTTAGTACGAGAGGCGAGTGTGGAAATAAATTACTGATAACACTCCTTGAGGACGAGATCCCGGAGGATAGTTTAGTGTAGGCAATGAACGCCGACACCACAAGCCCCTGATTTGTCAGAAAAAGGGACGCCTAAAAGAAATTGTCTAGACAGTGCAGCAAGGGGCGGTCTGCATGCCTGCAGCCTCGCCACCATCCACTGTCTGACCCCCTTCACCGACCCGAGGGACCTTCCTCCGCCTCGAGCCCCGCGTTTCACGACCCCAGCTGTACACGGTAGCCTATGTCGTTGAGAGAATAAAACTGCATTTCAGGGAAGGAGGTTATTTTTCTGTTTTCTCACCCAAGTGCACGAGGCACACTTTCGCGTAGGAGCCGCTTTGGGCTAGTGTACGCGTGTGACATACATTGCGTCGTGTGTATTTGGCCTACAGGGGCACATTGTTGACCAGGCGTTGTTGACCAGACCGAGCTTTTCTAACAAAGTACGCCGTTAGGTAGCTGAGTTCAGGGTCCAGAACTTAACTTTTACACTTACGACAACTGTGATTGTTTTTATGTCTAAAGCCCACTTTCTTTAGAGGTTGGCGGTCATCGTAAACTATAGCATGAGTGGGTGGGCACTGCAGTTTACTTTCATAGCGCTATCCATTTGAGCGTTCTGCATGCTGCGAACGATGTAATTTAGCCTCGGCGTTTTGACAGCTGAGTGATCAAGGCAGGTTTTTCATCCGGTGTTGTGTTCTGCAATGGTTCACTTTCGAACCTGTTCGCTCTCACGAACACCTTTGGGCGGCGCCTGGTTGTATTCATATCTGGTGGGCATGACTACAAATGTTGTCTTCACACAGGTTGTCAGTTATCTGGAGAGGAACCCGTCGTCTGCTGCGAGAGGAACCGCGAAGAAATGGTTCTCTCGAGGGACGCGCATGGTCACGAACATGTCGAAGGTTGTTAGGGCAGCCGTGGCGGTCTATTAGCCTCGCGCTGGCTGGCGCTACGATAGAGACGCTGATAGCGGCTTTCCTGGTTGTGCTGCTGGTGAACGCTGGCCAAAGACAACGACATGACGAGAGGCAACGGCGCGACGCGTTCGACATGAGCGAAGCACAGTTCTGAAGGCATTTTAACTTCCCCCAAAACAAGAATGCGGTGTCTTTACGACGAGCTACGATATCACGGACCGCAACATGTGGTAGCGTTGAGACTGCGATGCAAGTGCTGTGCACGCTGCGTTTTTACAACGCAGCTGTTAAGGGCTACTTTCTTAGGTTCGTGTCTCTGTTTAGACACGAAACTCCCCATACGTGGACCGATCCCGAATATTGTGCAATGCAGGGTCGATCCGCGGAGGAGGTGAAACGGGCGTTAAGCAGTGTCCATACGTGGGGTGATTCAGAATATAGTACAATACGGGGCCGATCCGCTCAGAGGTGAAGCAAGCGTTGAGACAACCCATACGTGGCTGGTTTAAAGGTAGTGCAATACGGGGCCGACCCACGGCGGAAGTGAAGGAGGTGTTAAGAAATCCCCATACGCGCACTGATGCCGAAGATAATGCAATGCCGGGCCAACCCGCGGTGGAGGTGCAGTTCGCCATTAAACCCCGTATTCAGAAATGCATCTTAACATGAACTCCATGCTTGACTTGATATGAATGATGCCTCGTGTGCACGCGCCCAAGACGCTTATTGTGTTTTCTTTGGTTCGTTTACGGCAGGCGTGATTTAGTATTAGTAGTTGTAGTATCTATTTCGGCCATATTACACAATATGCCCTCGAGGAGAGGCTAAAGGAGGCAGATAAATCATGCATCCTGACAAGGCCTTATCTTCGTATACCCGGTCGTGGTACCGGTGGCGAAGAGGCAAAGATCATAATTTTTAGGAACGCTGCTCTCTAAGATTCATACCACAAAAAGGAGAGTGTAGAGTACGCCAACACTAATATCCACAAAATATTTAGGGCAGTAAAAAAAAGCAGAAAACGCTGCAGCAAAAACAAGAACATCGTTAGTAAATGAATAAAGGATGAACAAACCAATTGATGCCAATTTATATGTGTCAAAATAATACAGAAGAAAAAAGCATGTCTACATTTTTTTCTTAAACATCGATATCATCGTACTTTCAACAGATATTTCCACAATTGATTGGTACATATTGCACAGGGTTGCGATTTGGTGATGTGAACATTGTTTTCCGTAATTTGTTCTAAATCCAGTGGTGGACAAGGCGACAACACGTAAATCATATGTTATATCCCTCGACAAATAAGTATTAATGAGAGTATCAAAATTCTGCTTGATTTTATGGAAAATGTAAACTGCCAAACTCAAGTTATGGGAATCAAAAAGATTGCGACCATGACAAGTCTCGGAAACGTTTGTTTCGACTGCTGGGCCTGCACACAACGCTCGTAGGGCTCTTTTTGGAAGCCAAACAATTTAACGGAATCAGTTTTATTGCACGTACCCCATATTTGGATACAGTATACAAGATGGGTATGAACGAGAGCAAAATATAATTGTTTCTTAACTTTTTGTGGAAGAAGATGCCTGATACGATAGATTACACAAACAGATCTAGCCATTTTCATTCTAATATAATTCACATATGTCCACCGTAGGTCGCGCTGCGAAAGCATGCACCCAGAAACCGGCAACTATGCACTTGTTTAATACGCGAGTTATTGAATCCTAATTTGATATGATGACTTAATGGTTTGTTTTTTGAATGAAAGCGCATAAACTTCGTCTTTTTTTTACATTCAATTGAAGCTGGTTGGCAGAGAGCCAAATGAATACTTGGTTAAACCAGGCATTACACTGCTGCACCAATACTTTCAGAATAAAGCCAGGAAAAAAGCATTTATATCATCAGCACACGGAACAATGTTAGCAGTTAATGGAATGTCGACAATGTCATTACGTATACAGTAAATAAATGAGGTTCCAGAATTGAACCCTGTGGGAAACCGAAATTCGCCATACCGAAATTACATTTCACACCATGCATCTGCGTATACTATGGCCGCGTTTGCAACTCTGCGAATTCCGTAAATGTGTAATTTTTGTACTGGTATTGAATGCTTCACAGAGTCGAAGGATTTACAAAAATCTAGAAAAATTTCGACAGAGAACTGTTTCTTTTCAAGATAGCTAATTATGGTATTTCTGATATCTAACAATGCTGTTTGAGTTGATTTGCCGGATTGAAAGCCATACTGTTGTTGACAAATTAAATTTTAGCTTGTATGAAATTATTTAGCCCATTAAAACGTACCTGCTGAGCTACTTTTGAAAAAAATTAGCAGTACCGAAATTGGACGATAAATGTTCGGGTCGTGTTTGCTGCCTCCTTTGAACAAAACGGTAACACGGGCCACTTTCAGTTTGTCTGGAAATACTCCAGTGAACAGCATTCTATTGCGTATATGCGTAAGTGGGCCAGCGACAATATTAACAACACATTTCATAGGAAAGACAGCAATTCCATCCTCTCCAGGTGAGCACGTGTTCCTAAAGGAATTAATGATCCCAACGACTCCATCTGTTGAAGTAGCCGACAAAAACACAGAATCGGTACTACAGGAGGGTCAGTATGAGTCTGTAGTCTTGGTTAAATAAGACTTAACGGATGCATGGTACACTCCTGCTGCTATAAAGTGATCGTTAAGTTTATTAGCAAGTAAGACCCCTGACCAAGTTACTTCATTGGTCCCTAATTCCGAGGGAAGGTCATCTTTCCTGCCCCCTAACATTGAGTTGATGCCTTGCCAAACTTGTTTAGGGTTGTGCAAGATAGACGAAAACTTATTAGTATAGAATAAAAACGTTGCCTTCTTTAAACCTGAATTTAATTTTTTCCGGAACGTCTGAAACTCAACTTACCCATCCGGATTTCTTGTTTGCAAAAAGCGAACAAACATTTTATTTTTTTCCAATTATATTCAAAAGTGCTGCTGTCATCTATTCTTTTGTAGCTTTCCTGTGCTTTTCTATAGCTTATGAATTGTCATAGCATTCTAATATTTCTTTAATAAATGTATCGTACGCATCAGATGAGCCTGCTTCATTGTATACGTCAGCCCAGTTGATATTAGACATAAAATTAAAAAATCGGGCGGTACTGTTATTGTCATAAACTCTCCGTGGGCGTGTGGTAACATTCATTTTCGGGTTCTTCGGAAAGAGCGAGAAAAAGGGAAATGATCACTGCTTCCAGATGAAAATACACCGGACATATTGCAGTCCGGAAGGTATGTAGTAAAACACAGGTCCATTGGTATTTCCGACTGTTGTGATATGCGCGTGGGCAAATCAATAACATTCTTGCGGCCGTTTCACAGTATTTTTTCACTCAACCTAATTATTTGGGGGTTATCTTGAACATGGTAATATTAAAATCACCTAACGCAGTGATGCGCCGTTTCTTAAGGCTTGCATGCTTGAAAAAGGAACCAATCCAAGGAAAGAATTTATCTGAATTGCCTTGAGGGGCTATACACAGCCATTACGGCAATTCTACAATTAACCATGCAGACTTTTCCAAACTCATCATCAACGACAGAATAACTGGACAAGATGTCAAAGGACAACTGGTTATGAACATATAAAGACACGCCACCACTTCGCTCTGCGTCTCTAAACACTGAGATGGGTTTGTAGTCAGAAAACTGTATGACATCTAAATTTGAACAAAACCATGTTTCTGCGAAAGCAATAAAATCACAAGTAAAGGACAGCTTCTGAAACTCGGCATCTACTTCTGATTTATTTCTTCAGCTCTGACAGTTTAAATGGTACAAGGATGATGTATTTCGCGAATTGTAAACACCATTTTTTAACATGTCAGAAAATTATTCGTAAGTGAAGTCTGCCATCGTTATGCAAGTGTAATGCGCATTCCTGAATTTACACGCCCTTAGACAATCTTACCGGTGTTCGCAAGCGATTTTAATGGCTCGCGCTCCTGGTTGCTTTTCAAGTCAAACGTGGGCTTCAAGAAAGGATGCATTTCGGAATACGGGGGTAAGGGCCCACACAGCTTCGCTGGTCGTCCTTCTTCACAGAGCTTTGAGTATTTTTGCCACGGGTTATTTGCAGCGCTGCGTCTGGAACCGTCGTTGTTGCAACCATCAGTCAGTCGCATCATTACTGGTGGGGCTGGGTTCATTACGGTTGAGGGAACATAAAAAGGCGTGTGAGAATTGTCTCCACGATGCAAGAGAAAGCAACAGTCAAGAATGCTTCCTTGACTGCGGCAAGATTCTCGAAGTTGTGCGATGTCTGTACTGAAATTTCATCGCAATCGTCCACCCAAAGAATTTCAGGCACGGCTAAATGAAATCCAATTAAATCCGCTTCCTACACGCAGATAACCGTTTTGACTGCTCAATCTTTGGCGCACAATGTAGAGACTAAAAATGAAATCATGCAGATAAAATTCTGTAGATCACAGTCGGTAGCTCACAGTTATTACTGGAAACGAAAGGTGCAAGTGTTGTATGCAAACCAATATTGTTTTTTTTTACTAAACTACCAACATCTTTTATTAATATATGGTACACAAAGAACAAACAAATATAATGACGTGAATAGGTGGCAGACCACCGCTCGTTCAGTGGTGTCCCTCGCGCTGCGACCTACTCTGAGTTACGTAACCCAGAGCAAACTGATTCGAAAGCGTACCATTACAAAATACGGCCCCTGTAGCGTTGTCTTTGTGTCGACGTTTCGAGACCCTAACCACGTCCCTAGCCACACATGGGGTGCTTCCCGAGCGTCCTAGTCATTCTTTTGAACAGCCTCTTCCTCCATCTCACGGGGCTTGACGATGACATGGCGAGAACAGTAATCTGCCGACTGTGATGGTGCGACGAAGACGACCATGATGGCGCAACGACTACAACGCTAGGGTGTTTAAATTATCAGATCGCGAGGTTGCCCGCGATCTGATAATCAAGCACCAGCCGTACATTCCCAGCTTGGGAATCGGAGCGAAATGTGTATCTATAGTCGCTTGAAACCCTCTAAAAGTCTAGCAAATGGTACCACTTGAAAAGACAGTCCTTGACGGCGCCTGATGAAGGTGCTTAACGCCTTCGGACGGAAATTGCACGAAGGTATAAAGTTGCATGAACGGCTACGGGTCCTGCGGAGACTGAATATTCCAAAGTCAGATGCAGGTTGGCCTAATTTCTGCCATCCAAAAATGCCATCGATGCCAAAAATGCCATCGAATGCCGACGCTATGTCATCGTGCTGACTGCGAAAAGCTCATAGGAGCCGTACACACGTCGCACCAATGCTAAATCATTATAGCTGAAGTCAGATGTGCGCTGTAGCATACAACAGGCGTGTATGTGCAAACCAGTGGGAAGAACTCTCGTTAAAGAATACTCAGGCCATCATTAGTATATCCAAAAATCTAGCGAGAATGTTACACATCGCGAAGATTTTAATGCAATTGCGAGAAGCAGTGGCCCCACTGACATTTATTGAGCCGATTCTAAAGCAAAAGCTTTACTAACAACTTCGAGTCGAGTTTCGCCGTCGCCGTCAATTTCACCTTCATTTGACCGCAGCTGCGCCATGGCTGTGGCAACGCATCGCGCGTACTTGGCGGATGCGCTCTCCGCAGCTGGCAGCCGCCTGACCACGGGACTTGCCGTGCGCCTGGCCAAGAGGAGCACGGGGCTCGCCTAGTCAGTGCGAGGTTGACCAAGGACGAGAGCGAGGCCGGACAAAGCCACCTAGAAAAATTCTAGGTGGGTTTGGGCCGGGCCGTCTTCTCTGAGCGTTGCGCGGGAGCGGGGAAGGCTACTAGCCGTCGTCGCCAAGCGGCGTCTGATCACCCCGCCGATATCGCTCGGCGAGCTGCTTCAGTGGTGATCGTCCCGAATGCAACAGGCGTCGTAGCGTCGTGATCAATGTAGGGACCGCGTTCGCGCCCTGTCCGTTTGTGCTTCGACGGTGCGTATGGTCACGGCGTCTCTTTGCATGTCTAGCACTTGCGCTTTCCCTGTGACACAACAGGCGCCGCATCGCCGAACCACGCGTGTCTACCCAAGTAACTACAGTCATGTCTAGCCACCTATCTAGACACAGCCGTCATACCTGGCTTAAGGAACTTTGTTACCTAATTATAATAACTACAACTAAATCGAAGGTTAACCAAGTGAAACAAAGACTTAAGCAGGCTAAGCCAACCTTTCCCTTTGCATATCCAGGGCTAGCTGAGCTAGGCCGCAGCTAATCTTTTGTTGCATATGGGGCCATCATCTTATTAGCAGTGTGGCACCCCCGAAGCAGTGCCATGTTGTTCTCACTCATGATCTCGGTAACCTCAATTGCTAACATTGACGCGATCTGCTGCTGCTACTAAAATGCAGCTGATTGGCGTTTCAAATGCGTATTAGCGTCGTCTGCCCGGCGTCTGTTGTCACGTATAAAATGCCTCAGGCATGCGCGGCCAGGTGATCTGCGGACTTTGTGCACCTTAGTCGTGACTGGTTGTAATAAACGGCTCCATTGTGTCAGCGTACAAGTTGTGGTCACTTTGTGATTAGGATGGGATCAGCATGGGCGAGGTTGCCGCGTTCTGCTCAGAGACCAGCACTGCTGACGTCTACCCGGAAAGGCTTCAATTGTTTAGAACGCCAAATGGTATAGACGCAAGACCTTTCCGAGTCTTCCTCACTCTCCTAAGCAAAAGAAACTTACCTGACGCTGGGACTTTCCTTGTTGCCAAATAAGCCGCCAAAGTAAATAAAGTGCGAAGGTGCTGCAGCAACGCTAAGCTCCGAAACGGTCAGTCGTCTATGAAGAGCACCAATGTTCATCGTCAGAAGCGGGAGATAAGTGAAATCGTCATACTCTTCCCTGTCACGCTAATGAAACTTGCGTCGACTTCATCGAAAATATCCTCAGTGATTCTACGCACAGCCTACAAAACCGCACTCCACCTTCCCCACAACACCTCAACCGAGAAGCTCCTAGCCTTAGGACTACACAACACCTTCGACGAATCGAAAGAGGCGCAACTAGTCTCCCAACAACGCAGACTACAGCAGACCCCATCTGGCAGGGAGCTCCTGAAGGAACTGGGCTGCGCCGATTAGCTTCAAGAGATACAGAGGACCGAAACAATTCCGGACGAGTATCGCAATAGACTAAAGGTAGCGCCCATACCCCGGAACATGGATCCCAACCTACGCAAAGCACGCAGAGAAGCGAGGGCTGAATACCTACAAAAGACACTAGCACCCCAAGAAACGACGGTATACGTGGACGCAGCCACATACGCCAGAGCAGCGGGGCAGAGCAACAGCAACGCGGTAGCAACGGTGATTGATTCGAACCTACGCGAGATTACCAGCTTATCACTACAAGGCTGTACGATAATCGAGGCTGAAGAAGCGGCCGTCGCTCTAGCGGCAGCGGAGGGATATCGGTCTAAACGGTCTCTAACAATGCTTACAGACTCGCAAACAGCGTGCCGTAACTACCTACGCGGCAGAATAGGGTACGGAGCGCTCCGCATACTCCGCTCCGGAAACCACATAACACCACGACAAACAAAAGAAGAAGCAATTAGGCATACGATAGTATGGACGCCGGGACACACGGGAGTGGCAGGGAACCAAGAGGCGGACACGATAGCTCGAGGGTACACTTATTACCGAGCATTCAACGTAGGCGACCTCGAGGAGACCGAACCTGTACCCCAAGACTATTCGGCGATACTAAATTACTACAAGGGCTGCAGAAAGCGGCATCCACCACCGCACAACTCCCTTAGCAGAGAGGACTCTGTCGCGTGGAGGCAGCTACAAACGGGCTCGTACCCGAACCTAAACGTACTAAGCAAAATTTATCCCACACAATACAATGACAAATGCCCCTGGTGCCACGAAACACCCACGCTGTATCACATAACGTGGGCATGCCAGAAGATAGACGTGGTACCCGTTATACCAAACCCCAGTGCGGAGCAATGGGAGGGAGTGCTCTCCAGCGATCGCCAGGTCGACCAAGAAGGTCTGATTCGGCGAGCACGACTGGCAGCAGCATCCAGCGGAGCCCTGGACTAAGGGCAACCGACCGTTGTGCTAGAAGATGGACGATTCCATCTGAAGACCGCAGAAGGCCAGCGAATCTAGAGCTGATACAGTTTTTCACTCACTCACTCAGGGATCGCCTTATTGTTGGCCTGCACTCGAACGGGATTCCCTGGCTCCTACTCCTACGGAGAAACTTCGGCAAGTTTTCCAAGGCACCACCTGACACGTTCATCCCGCCCAGTACGCACAAATACGCTCACCAACCGAAACTAACTTTGCGGTCATTCGCACGACCTACCTGATGCAAACGCAGCCACTGACTCAAGCGGTTCCTTACGCGTCTCTTTGATTGTGATTGCCAGAAGCAGGAACACCCTGACAGACGCGCCGCAGTTGTGACCAGATGAGGTGCACATAAACAACGTGGTTGGAGACTTACCCACAGACGTACTCCATAGACTGTGTAGCAAAAGCCGTATGTCTAGATGCGCTGGAAGTTGTCAATCTCCGGACGCCACGCGATAGGAGCATCGTATTCTGTGTAACCAAGTATGTGAACAGTCGACGCCATTGTGTCCTAATCAGTGACGGTGTATCAGTATACAAAATATGAATCTCACGCTCCGTTGTTCGAAAACTCAACCACGCAACTTGGCAGTTCTAATCGGAAAGAGCGTTGGCCTTGACTATAATGCTTGTGTTTGTAGCATGACCAATCCCTGAATTGCAGAGATGGACGGATGACAGTGCACTGGCTATGTTCATTATCAGTACACTGCCATTGACGTCTTCAGCGCATGTCCTCGAAATGACAGACCCGCAAGTATTCATGGTTAGTTTTGCACTTAAGAACAATTGTGAGGGGTGAGGGACGTTCAAATTGATGTCATTGTAAGAGTGCTTCTACGCAGGTTGAAGTACCGTTTTCTTCGCTGTTGATAGGCCGCATAGCGGTGGCGTGAAACGGTGACTAGTCTAATGTCCCAAATGCGGCTGTTACTCATTTATCAGAAAGGGCACAACTTGTTTGCGATAACGTGACTAGATTCTTCGAAGCTTCAGTGAAAGTAAAAGGTTTTGTTTTGTGTGCATTGTGTAAAACGTATGGAAACACTTGAATTTGACTTTGAATTAGGCACTGTACAAAGACACCGCCAATTTGTTTTTTTTTAGTTGTATAAAAGGGTCCGAGAAGAAACCGTATATCAGGCGACTTGCCCATACAGACGTGTGCCTTGTAACCTATAAACATACACAGTGGGGCCAATGCAAGCTCTGTGGACAGGAAAGGCTTGACGCGGGAGCAACGCCAGTAGAGGAAAGATTGCAATCGCATCCTTTAAACGTAATTGGGCGCAGTCTTCTGTTATAGGCCAGGATTCGGGCAAAAGCTTACCAGGCAACTAATCGCCAAATTCTGCAGCCTTGAAGTTTAGTTTGTCCTCCCTATTTTTTTCGTGCATCGAGTTACTGACCATGAAAATACACCCATACGTGCACCACTCCAGCCCATAATGGGACCAAAGCCCCGAAGGCTCGCGCCCACCTGTCCGTTTTTATAATGGTGAGTGAGATTTGAAGGCTCTTTCGTCGGAGCGTATAAATAGACCATCGGCGTTATGAATAGTGCAACACGCGTGTGATATTTGCTTGTTTGAAAGAGGCGCGCGGGCGCCATCACTCGAGGAAAAACGAGGAAGAAAAAACTCGGCTCGTGCTGTGAATTCAAGTGGTCAGCGCTGCAACGGCTGTTGTAAATATAACTTGTAACTATTTGTTCGTTTTACTGACTCGTCCTTCGCGTAACATTGTGGTGGAGGTGGGACGTTCCCCGTCCTCGCCACGAAGCTCCGAAGCGGCCGCACCATCGTCTTCCGAGCCATGGCATCCGATGGAACCACCTCGTCGCCACGTACGCCTGCGGGGCCTACCACAACGCACGTTACGGTTCTTAGTCTCCCTGATCCTGGGACATTCTCCGTCCAAAATGACGTTGACGACTGGCTCAGCATGTATGAGCGTGATAGCCAAAGTCACTACTGGGACCCTACCATCATGCTTGCCAGTGTGATCTTTTATCTGGACGGGACACCGCGTGTCTGGTTTCGCACCCATGAGGGCGAGCTGTCTAGCTGGGACATTTTCAAAGAGCTGCTTCGCGATCTATTTGGCAACGCGTCAGGTGGCCAACAGGCTGCGCGAAGAGAGCTTGCCACCCGTGTCCAGTCTTCAACCGAATCGTATGACCCCTACATGCAGGCAATGCTCGCGCTTTGCCGGAAAGTCGACGAGCACATGACTGAGGTTGGCAAGGTGGGCCATATCCTAAAAGGCATCGCGGACGACGCCTTCAGTTTGCTGGTCTATAACGACGTTTCTGCCGTCAACACCATCGTCAAAGAATGCCGCCGCTTCGAGGTAGCCAAAAGGCGCCGTGTCGTCCCACACTTTTCCCGGATCGCAAACACCGCTGCCGCGTCCCCTTGCTCCGCTTTTACCTCCACACGACCATTTCAAGAGAGCGCCACCCGTATCGTTCGCCGCGAGATTGAAGCGGAGAGTCCAGCCCCCCTTCATGCACCACCCACTGAAGGTACCTATGACCAAGCGGCCCCCAATATTTCCGTTATCCAAGCAGTTGTGCGGCAAGAAATCGCAAACCTTGGCACACCTACCGCCTGCTCTGTCTCCCGACCTGATTCGGCTCCCATTCCCATGTCCACAACCTGTAAAGACCAGTATTTCGCTCTCAGACCACGCAATCCTGCCGAATGGCGAATCCCAGACGACAAACCGATCTACTTCCGCTGCTGCCGCGTTGGTCATGTATCCCGCCACTGCCGCACCACCTGGATACCGCCGTACTGGAGCTCATTCCCTGCTCCTCGCCCATACGCCGACGCTTGCCGTTATTCACCTCGCCGTCTGTACCCTACTTCTGATGCGCCCCCGCAGGGGCGTCTGCGTAAGCAGGTGTTTGGTGTGTTGCGATACCACGTACCCGAGCACACGTGGGTTAGACCCTCCCGCGTGTAGCCGTGCGCGGCTTAGCCGTGTCCGGGGAAAAGGGGATCCTGGGGGTTGAGCCAATGCCGGGTGTTTGGATCTTTACGGCCCCTCGGCGGCGGCAACACACCCCTTTGGCATCGGCTTCACGTAGACGGCACCCCCGGACTGACCCACCCGGGGGAAATCGGCAGTCGCCTTTTCCTGTCCTCCTCTCCAATCTTCGTCTTTCTCTCCCGCCTTTTTCATCTTTCCCGTCTTCTCATCACTTCTCCTCACTTCCTAGTTTCCCGGCCGCAAGGCTTAACCTTGTGTAGCTAGCCAGCCTTGGTCATGCTGTATTTGGTTACAGCAGCGATGTACGGCTGGCGTTGGCAGGGTTTCTCTAGCAGGAACTTCTGCACGTCCCCCTGTTGGGCTCCATGGTGGGTGGTCGGCATCGCGGCCGAAAACGCAACATTACTTATGGAACATGCTTTTCCTAAACTACCTGATCGCCCTCAGAAACGAGGGCGCACCGAAGAAGTTTTTCAGTTTTTCGGCCAAGTCCACAATTTTCCCCGTTTTCATGTGATCCACGCAGAAAAACCAGCTAAACAAGTGCGAACAATCTCCCCGTCCCATGTATCTAAGTCTCTTACCGAAGTTTTTGGTCCAGGATATAAGGTGTCGAGGATGGCTAGCGGTGACCTCCTCTTGGAGCTCCGCGATCAAAATCATTTTGAGAAACTGCCTCAGCTAGTATCATTTGGGGAGACCCAAGTAGTAGTAACCCCGCACCGCACGATGAATACCTCACGCGGCGTTGTCTCGGACGATGATTTGCTGGAGCTCACTGAGGCTGAGCTCTTGGAGGGCTTCAGCGAACAGAATGTTATAAATCTCAAAAGAATTAAGATGAGGCGAGATGGAAAAGAAATCCAAACAAAACGCCTGATACTCACTTTCGGCTCAAGTGTCCTCCCCGAGTCCATCGAGGCCGGATATATCAAACTTCGTGTTAGGCCATACGTGCCCAATCCTCTCAGATGCTTTAAGTGCCAAAGGTTCGGCCACAGTTCACAGAACTGTCGAGGCCGGCTGACATGTGCCAAGTGTAGTGACACTGAACATTCCTCCGAAACATGCCAGAACACTCCACATTGTGTCAACTGTGATGGCGAGCATGCCTCACACTCGCGGTCCTGCCCGTCATGGAAAAAAGAAAAGGAGATTGTGACAATCAAAGTCAAAGAAAACGTATCTTTCAAAGAGGCACGTCGGCGGGTGTCATACCTGTCTAAGAGCAGCTTTGCCGATGTGGCGCGTAAGGGGGCAGCATCACAACGGCCTCCGGCGGCTGTCCGACCCACAACCAGCCAGTCGGCAGTCACGCCATCTGCCCCCGCGGCGGTTGCAGCTAGCGCTGCTCCGTCAACCCACCAGACGGGGCCACCGACCCCGAAGGAGAGCGCAGCTGAGGCTGCCCCAATCTCCGCGGCCCCTTCCAGCGCTGGCAACAGCCGGCGCAGCCAAATCCGCTAGGGAGCCACATCGACCTCCGGGCTGGTGGGTGCAGGGGTCTTGCCCTCCAAAGCAGGGCCCTCGCTGGTAAATTCTCGCTCGCAAGAGCACGTGTCCGGCGCCTCACAAGAGGCAATGGACACTACACCTATCCTCAAGGCGCACCAAGCGCCTAAGGAGCGGCGAGGCTCGCTCGAACGCTCCAGAAAGAGCAGAACCCCCGTTACAGGGCCTCGAAACAGCTCTGTAACTTAAGGCATCACCTCCGTTTCCATACACGCAGCACTTATTTACTTTCAAAATGGCGACACAAATTATTCAATGGAACGTCAGAGGTCTTTTTAGGAACCTTGATGACGTGCAAGAGCTTATCCAAAAACACAATCCAAAAGTGCTGTGTCTACAGGAAACACATTTAAAACGACAACACACAAACTTTCTCCGACAGTATGTCAAGTTCCGCAAAGATCGCAATGATGCTGTCGTATCATCAGGCGGTGTTGCCATTTTTATTCATAAAAATATTTCCTGTCAGCGTTTACAGCTACAAACGCCCCTTGAAGCAGTGGCGGTTCGAGCTGTTCTTTTGAATAAACTCGTCACCATTTGTTCGATTTATATGCCTCCACACTACAAACTAAGCAAACATGAATTTCAGTCCTTCATAGATGAATTGCCAGAACCTAACGTTGTACTTGGGGATTTCAATGCGCACAACAGCCTGTGGGGCGACTCTCGTATAGATGCGCGAGGTCGTCTTGTTGAACAGTTCCTCTTCTCTTCTGGTGCATGCCCGCTGAATAAGAAGGCACCCACATATTATTCTCTCGCCAACAGAACATTTTCATCTTTTACCTCAGCCTAGTTTCCCCGTGTATACTGCCTGAACTCGAGTGGGAAGTTATGAACAATCCTTACGGGAGCGACCACTTCCCCATACTGATAAGAACATCTAATGAAAAGGACTATCCTCCACAAGCTCCTAGGTGGAAGATAGACACAGCCGACTGGCAGAAATTCCGAACTCTCTCTAGCATCTCATGGGCTGACCTGTCTTCTTTAGAAATTGATGCTGCTGTGGATTATCTTACAGCATTCATAATAGATGCCGCATCAAAATGCATATCCAAAGTAAGTGGTTTGGCATGCCAGCCACGTGTACCGTGGTGGAACAGCGAATGTCGGACCACCCGTAAGAATCAGAACAAGGCGTGGGGGTTGCTGCGAGCTTCTCCCACCGCTCAGAATCTTGTCAACTTTAAAAAAATAAAATCCCAAGATAGGAGAACCCGCCGGCAGGCCAGAAGAGAAAGTTGGCACAAGTTTTTATTGAGTATTAACTCGTTTAGACATGAGGCCAAAGCCTGGAACAGGGTTAATAGGATTAGAGGGCAGCAAACATATTCACTCCCTCTAGTAAATACACAGGGCGATACACTGAAAGATCAGGCCGACTCACTTGGGGAGCACTTTGAGAGTGTATCAAGCTCAAATCATTATTCGCAATCATTCCTGAAATATAAACAAATAGAAGAATGCAAGCCAGTCATCAATAAATGCCGACAGAATGAACCGTACAATTGCCCTTTTAGTGCTGCCGAGTTGAAAGCGGCCTTGAGCGAATGCAAGAGTTCCGCACCAGGATCTGATAGAATCATGTATGAAATGCTCAAAAACTTACACAATGACACGCAACTTACACTACTCACACTTTTCAACACCATCTGGGATGCAGGGTACCTTCCAACCGCGTGGAAGGAAGCCATTGTGGTCCCTGTTTTGAAACAAGGCAAAGACCCTTCCTCAGTGGCAAGTTACCGCCCGATAGCCCTCACAAGTTGCATTTGTAAGGTGTTTGAAAAAAAAATGATAAATGGGTGACTCATTCATTTCCTTGAACATAGCAAAATGCTTGATCCTTATCAGTGCGGCTTTCGAGAAAGGCGCTCCACAACCGTCATCTCGTACGTGTTGAAGGGAATATCCGGGACGCATTTATACATAAACAGTTCTTCCTATCGATATTTCTCGATATGGAAAAGGCGTATGACACAACGTGGCGTTACGGAATCTTAAGAGACCTATCAGAAATGGGCATCCACGGTAATAAGTTTAACGTAATAGAAAGCTATCTGTCAAATCGTACCTTCCGGGTAAAAGTCGGCAATGCACTCTCACGTCCTTTTACGCAAGAAACGGGGGTACCCCAATGAGGCGTGCTCAGGTGCACGCTCTTTATCGTGAAGATGAACACGCTTCGTGCTTCACTACCACCCGCCATCTTTTACTCTGTCTACGTAGACGACATTCAAATAGCTTTCAAATCTTGTAACCTCGCAGTCTGTGAGAGACAGGTACAGCATGGCCTGAACAAAGTGTCAACGCGGGCAGACAGGAATGGATTTAGGATCGATCCTAACAAAAGCTCTTGTGTTCTTTTTTCAAGAAAGAGAGGACTTATCCCAGATCCTTGCATAGAACTGCGTGGACAACAGATACCTGTAAACAAAGAACACAAATTTCCAGGTGTCATACTTGACTACAGGCTCACTTTCGTCCCCCACATTAAATATCTTAAAGAAAAATGTCTGAAAACAATGAACATAATCAAACTTCTATCCCAGACTACATGGGGTAGTGACAGAAAGTGTTTAATGAATATCTATAAGAGCCTCATTCGATCACGACTATACTATGGTGCCGTGATCTATCATTCTGCAGCCCCGAGCGCGCTAAAGATGCTAGATCCGGTCCACCATCTTGGAATCCGACTGGCCACTGGCGCTTTCAGAACGAGTTCCATACAAAGTTTATATGTAGGATCAAATGAGTGCTCACTTCATCTGCAGAGATCATACATCAGCCAAACATATTTTCTTAATGTCCACTCAAATCCACAGCGTCCCTGTTTTAATACCATTAATTACATGACATATGCTACACTCTTTCGCAATCGTGCCTCCGTAAGACAGCCTTTCTCGCTGCGTGTAAGGGAGCTTAGTGAAGAAATGCACGTTCCACTCCTCGACCTTCCCCTAATGCATCCAGCCAAGCTGCTACCTCCTTGGGAGTGGCAGCTCATACAGTGTGATAGATCTTTCGTGGAAATCACAAAGCATGCTCCAGAGATTGAAATCCAAATGCATTTCCGGGAACTCCAGTAAAAATACTCCTGCACTGAGTTCTACACAGATGCATCGAAGTCACGCGACGGGGTGTCCTATGCAGGCGTCGGTCCATCCTTCTCGGAATCCGATTTACTGCATCCGGAAACTAGTATCTTCACGGTTGAGGCCTACGCAATACTGTCGACCGTGAAGCATATCCGGAAATGAAAACTCAAAAAATCAATTATATATACGGACTCCCTAAGTGTTGTGAAGTCTTTGATATCGTTCTGTAAGCACAAAAATCCTATAATCATTGAACTCTATTCCGTCCTATGTAAAGCATATGTATCTAACCAGCATGTGATAATATGCTGGGTGCCTGGACTTAGGGGCATCCAGGGTAACGTTTTAGCGGACCAAATGGCCACATCAATTGCATCACACACTGTTAATTCTACCGCTACAGTCTCTGTCGCAGACCTGATGCCTTTCTTAAGAAGAAAACTGCGAAACTACTGGCAACGCTTGTGGGACCTGGAAACAAATAATAAGCTGCATGTAATAAAGCCACAATTAGGTTTCTGGCCTCCTGTAACAAAATCACGCCGGACAGATGTCCTATTCTGTCGTCTAAGAATAGGACACACTTTTGGCACGCATAACTTTTTACTTACTGGAAATGAGCCCCCAACCTGTGGGAGATGCGGGGAGAGGCTGACCGTCCTCCATGTCCTCCTGGAGTGTCGGAAAGCCGAATCTGACAGAAAGAAACATTTTCCATTAGCATACCGGCAGCACATTCCCCTTCATCATGTAATGCTACTCGGCCCAGAACCACTCTTTGACACTAACGCAGTCCTAGACTTCCTGAAAGATGTTGTGTTACATGTAATTAGCCCTATAAGTTCATAGCGTCTCCTCTCTCCAGAGGATGCCGCTGTGATAGCTATTTTGTATAGCACATGCCTCTCGGCCCTTGCGTTTCAAGGGCTCTGGTGAGGCAGTAGTGCTCTTAGACAATTTTAGTCTCTCGCATATTTTATATAATGCATCATTATTTTTAATGTATTTTAGTGATCATAGTACATGTGTTTAATCATTGCCATCATTTTATTACGGTTAATTTTTGTGCAATATACACAAACTCTTTTAGGCCCCTCTACAGCCAAGTCACATTAAATTCACAGAGCCCATCAGACCACGACATATTCATTACTACTAGCATGGCGCTCTTTGGCCATACCTGGCCCTTGCGCCATTAAACCTCAAACATCATCATACTTCTGATGCGCCTGACAACCGCTCCTCCGTGCGATCGCCGTCGCCTCAACGTCGTCGCTCCCCGTCACCCCAGCCTCGCCGCTTTTCCTCGCCAAACCGACGGGCGGAAAACTAGGTCATGCAGCTCTTGCAGGTAGTGCTGCATCACGTTCGTCCTGTCCAAATCCTCCGTTGACGCTCCTCATCAACACGAACCTAATTGAAGTAGACGTAGATGGTTTTCTGTTGACGACATTAATTCATACTGGAGCCCAAGTGTCCATAAGGAGCACTAACCTATTTCGTCGGCTCAGAAAAGTTCTTACTCCTGCCGTCACTCGAGCCGTACGTGCCGCCAGTGGCGCCACTGTTGTCGTCAGAGGCATGTGCACTGCTCGCATAGGAACTGCTGGCCGCCAAGTTCCAGTCCTGTTCACCGGGCGCACCTGTTGCCCTCATGACCTAATCTTCGGGCTCGATTTTCTGACGACGCATTCTGCCCTCATCGACTGTGCCACCGGTACGCTGTGCCTAGAGCTTCCTATTCTTGCACAAGTTCGCCCCGAACAACCGAACACCCTCAGCACTACAGCGTTTGATGGCTTACCTCCAAAAGCTTTAACCTTCGTCGAATTGGCCTCAACGGCAACCGTGCCTGACGGCGACTATGTCGCCGCACCTCTTCGTGATGTCCTCCTGGCTCGCGACACCTCTATGCCACACTCCGTCGTATACCTTTCCGGTAATAGGATGTGTCTCCCCGTTATCAATTTTGGCTTGACGAAGCAAGGGTTTCCTGAATACATAGCGGTGACCACGCTTCGGTCAGTGACGGGCGACCACGTCACTGCTTTTGCAGCCGACGCGTTTCCGGATCCTCCTAATGCCTTGAACCTCAACAGCCCATTACGTCCCATGGTCGCTCCGTACCTCGCACCTGACCAAGCAGCCGCCCTATATTGCCGTTTGCTTTCCTACCGCGACATATTTGACACTCACTATCGACCACTTGGTAAGACGTCCCTTGTTTAACATTGGATAAACACTGGTGATGCTCTTCCGATTCACTGCCGAACTTATCGCGTGTCCACGGCAAAGTGGCAAGTTACTCAGCAGGAAGTAAACAAGATCCTCGCCAGAGGCATTGTTGAGCCCTCGTCGAGTCCTTGGGCGGCGCCGGTCGTGCTCGTCAAAAAGATAGATGGCACGTGGCGTTTCTGCGTTGAATACCGCCACCTGAACCGAATTACTAAAGAGGACGGTTACCCTTTACCACGAATCGACGATGCTCTTGATTGTCTTCACGGTGCCAAATAAATTTCGTCCATCGACCTACGATCTGGTTATTGGCAGATTTCCGTCGATGAGCAAGACCAAGAAAAGACCGCTTTTGTCACTCCAGATGGCCTCTGCCAATTCTAGGTTATGCCTTTCGGTTTATGCAATGCCCCGCCATGTTCGAACACATGATCGACTATTTGCTTAAAGGTTTCAAAAGGTCAACATGCCTTTGTTGCCTCGAGGACATCCTTGTATTTTCTCCTACATTTTAAACACACCTTGAGCACATCGCAGCTATCCTTGACGTCTTCCGCAAGGCTGGGGTCCAAATAAACTCATCGAAGTGCCTCTGCGGGCGCCGACAGATTAGTGCTAGGCCATCTTGTCGGTGCTTCCGGAGTACAACCCGACCCGGAGAAGGTTCGAGTGGTAACGGTTTTTCCTGTACCTCAGTCTGTCAAAGACGTCCAGACTTTTGTGGGGCTCTGTTCTTATATCCGACGGTTCGTGAAAGATTTCGCAGGAATGGCTCGACCACTCACGAAACTTCTGAAGAAAGATGTGCCTTTTACGTGGGGTTACCCTCAGGCTGCCACATTTTCACGCCTTATCACATTTCTTATTAATCCACCGGTTTTCGCCCACTTTGACGCGTCCGCACCTACAGAGGTCCGAACCGATACCAGTGCCTATGGGATTGGCGCCGTCTTATCGCAATGCCAACACGGATACGACCGTTTTATAGCCTATGCTAGCCGGCTTCTGACAACTGCAGAGCGCAACTATTCCATTATCGAGCGCGAATGTCTTGCTCTCGTCTGGACTGTTTCAATGTTCCGCCCATATTTATATGGCAAGCCCTTCTCAGTAATCACAGACCATCATGCAACTCTGTTGACCATCAGGCTCCTATTGGCCGGCTCGCTCGTTGGGCCCTCAGACTACAAGTATATACCTACACAGTGACTTACAAGTCGGGACCCCAACACCAGGAACGCAGATTGCCTTTCTCGCTGCCCAGTCGAAGACGCGACCTCTACATCTGATACTGAAACCGACGCCTGTGTTCTCTCCGTTTTTCCACTGCTCCATGTCGCCGACGAGCAGCGCCGTGACCCGTCCTTGCGTATCATCACTGACCGCCTGGAATCGGCACTTGCCGACAGTTCCCTTTGCTTATTCACACTTGAAGATGGCGTACTCTACCGCCACAATGTTCACCCTGACGGCCCTGCTTTACTCCTCGTGATCCCTTAACACCATCGCTCCTTTGTCCTCCACGAACTTCACGACCTCCCCACTGCCGGTCACCTGGGTGTGTCACGTACCTACGACCGGATCCTCCAACGCTTCTTTTGGCCAGGGCTTGCTCGCTCCGTTCGAAGATACGTAGTTGCGTGTGAGAAATGTCAGCGACGCAAGACACCATTGACGCTCCCTGCTGGCTACCTTCAACCTCTCGACTTCCCGCGGAACCATGCTTTCAGGTTGTTTTAGACTTACTTGGGCCTTTTCCTCTTTCTACCTTTGCGAACACGTGGATCGCTGTGATTACGCCATGCGCTACGCCATCACTCGAGCGCTTCCTACAAGCTGCGCCACAGATGTCGCCGATTTTCTTCTACGCGACGTGATTGTATTACATGGAGGTGCGCGACAACGTCTCACAGACCGTGGCTGGACATTCCTATCAAAATTTATCGCGGACATCCTGCAGTCATGTGCCACGAGGCACAGGCTATCCGCGTTATACCATCCGCGAACAAATGGTCTCACGGAGCGTCTCAATCGCACTCTCACACACATGCTCGCGAAATATGTCTCTTCATTGTGCACTGACTGGGACCTCGCTCTACCGTTTGTCATATTTGCTTATAATTCCTCGCGTAATGACAGAGCCGGTTATTCCCCATTTTTCCTTCTGTTCGGCCGACAATCAGCACTGCCCCTCGACACAACCCTCCCTGTTCACGCGGCACCGACCAGTAAACAGGCACTTGACGCCATCGCTCGCTGTACCCACGCATCGAAAATTGCCCGGGACCACCTTCTGAAATACCAACACAGTCAAAGGCGTTTGTACGACCAGCGACTCCAAGACGTGCACTTGCCGCCTGGTTCCTTGGTGCTTCTGTGGTCTCCGTCGTGTGAGGTCGGCCTGTTAGAAAAACTGCTGTCTCGTTACACAGGCCCATACCGAGTGCTTCGTGCCGTGACTCCCGTCACCTACGATATCGCACCTGGCGCTCGATCTGCTTCCCGGTCCAGTGATATCGTGCACGTTACGCGACTGAAGCAGTATCACCCTCCCAGTGATGACATTTAGACGCTCCGGGACGTCGCTTCTGCCGCCGGGGGATTATGCTACACGCGTGTGATATTTACGTGTTTGAACGAGGCGCGTGGGTGCCATCACTCAAGAGGACGAAGAACAAACTGGGCACGCGGTATGAATCCAACCGGTCAGCGCTCCAACCGCTGTTTCAAATATAACCTGTAAATAGTTGCTCGTCTTACTGACTGGTCCTTCGCGTAACAATAGCATCATGCAATATTATTGACGAGAGCTCTTTGGTTGCTGACGTGGCCGCAAAGATAAAGTATGTCGCGTCTTCTGCTTTTACGCGGCCTTTTTTGCGCACATATGCCTTGTAAGTTCTCGTCGGCTTTGTTGTTCGCTAACTTGTTGGGTGTTCTCACATCAAGTGTAACGATGCACCATGATTATTTTTTGAGGAACACTCGGAATGAACTCAACGAACGGAACAAGTACAACCGTGGTGGGACAGGGCTGGACATTGGGTAACGCCTCGGACCGAGGACCTCATGCTGCCCCTGGTGAGCACGTTTTTAAAAGAATGTTTTATTTAAAGGCTACATCAGCAACTTCACAGCTACTTCTGATAGGTCGATGGTGACATCGGTGAAAAAATTGTTCAAATAACTTTTTCTCGATTTTGGTGTCTTCCACACAGTTTAACTGCCTTGGCAGCTGTAAAACTAGTGCAGATAATAGAAATAATCATACTAATGTAAAGGTAGAGGCGCCATATTGAGTAATAAAATCAGCAAATCGAAGTAACTGGTAAATGCATTCGGAACAAGCATTATATACGTATACTTCAAGCAGCGCACAATTAAATGATTTAAACGGAAGAGATAGGAATATGTCCTCTCTTTATCTGAATCTTCATTAGAGCGGAGAAATCAGAAATTGCCAGCAATCACTTTATTCGAAAAGCGCCTGGGAGTTTCGGTGTGACTTTTTTCAAGAAACAGAGGTTACGGCGCTCTGCTTCTTTACTTTTAACTTCTTTAGCACAATGTTGTGTTCATAAGGGATATGATTCCTAAAGACTGTGTAATGTCATCGCGATCGAAATGCCGCTGCAGCCTCTAAATTTCAGCTCTTCCTGTCTGTTCTGCAAAAGAAACGCCCACTGCAAGAGAAATATAATTAAGTGATAGTCTTTTCCACGAACATATAATATTTTCATTTGTCTGCTCATTCCTAGCGATGAGAAACATGGTGGTGTGAATGAAGCAGTAGTGGCAGCTTGACTGCACGATTCGATGCGTACTTACTAGTTCTCTCTTGTGCGTCATGGATCTTTTCTTACCCAGCCAAGTCCTCATGATGGAGGCGCAGTTGCTACTTTGCTTCAATAATTTGCATTAACTTTCCCGCTATTACCTGATGGACGTAATTTCCGTCACAACCTATCTGTTCATCATTTGATATATGTTTTCTGGCTTTTGAGTGCGCGGGTGACATAGGTCGAAGTGTCGGACAAAGTTCTGTTTACCCAAGTACAGAACGAAAAAAAAACACGTGTTTCGTTTATTCCAAGCTCACTGGCATTGGGAATGTGGGCGCAAAGTGCCTCGAGAGGTCAGTCACGCGGCAATTTCGCGTGTATTCTTAGGCTTCTTTCAGGCTCGGAAAAACACTTTATGTAATACGTATTCAGCAACAAATAGCTCTATCGAGAATCTGTCATGCTGCTGTACAATTTTCTCAATGACACTATCATCAAGTTGTAATATTTGTCAAGCAGCATAAGTTAAGAGCAATTGTGCAATTAGGCGGACTGCATTAAATAATCTGGGCATCTCCAAACGACGGCAAACGACAGTACCTTGGTTTTGTCCAGTTACGTGGTATTTGCATATATTTATATATCGGTGAAAGATAGCTGACACAATTTGTATATTGCTGTCTCAGCTATTCGCGTGCACACAATATGTAAGAACAATGTATGTATAGAATACGTCCTTATTCCGCACACTTATGACAATTACAACCTCGAGGGTGGATTGAATGTCCAAACACCATTTTCATATAATCACTTTTTCTGAATGCTCTGAATATGAGTGCATTCGTTAGCGGAACGCCTATTCTTTATTTTAGGTCGTCTAAAGGGTGTTCCTGCGAAACACACACCTTTCAGAATTTAAGGGTTGTCGTCACTGGCATCCCAAGCTAATGAAAAGCCACGAATGTCTATGCCAGCGGTTTGTGCCAAGTGATTGTTTGAGCGAATCATAAGGTCGCAGTAGACTCCGTACGTCATCGTGCTTCGTCATGTACATGGCTTCGAGGGCTGGGTGCAGTGGAAAGCAGTTTGTTTTCTTTTAGTTTCTTCCCTGCCTTTTGCTTTTCAGCACTGCCTTCGTTGAAGTTGTTACAGCTCGGTGATGTTTTATAGATCACTTGCCATCGTATAATTCTTTCTTAGCGAGTCAGCCAATCATAGTTCTTCAGGCGTACGTTTTTCGGGTGTGGCATCGTGGCCGACAATAATCAGCGCAGTATATCTTCCTCTTTTCCGAGCCGTATAGTTTGAAATAGGCCCTCGCAGGTGCGTGGGGAGCAATCTACAACCAGAAAAATACAACACAGCAATGCAAGTGGAAAGACACTGCATTGTCCGTCTTCTCTACGTCATCCGTTCACATCTAGCTTCGCTCGAATTGTTTCACCTTGGCGTTGATTTGTATATAAACAGAAACACTGAAGAGCGTAGTGTCAGCCTATCAGTTCGGACTGCACTCATAAGGTTGTGTATTATTCCCAGCGGTCGTGTTGCCGGAGGGGTCGAAAGACGAGTTTGGAAGCTTGGACGAAATCACCTACACTCTCCGTACGGCATTGAATCGCAGAGAGTTTAGGAGAAACTTTCAGATGGTGAAATGGAGGTGGACATTCTTTAATTGCAGCACCATCAGCGCTATCCATAGCCTCTTGTGACGCGCTAATGCCCAGACAGCGACAACACGTCGCAAATCTGGCTTCGTTTATGTTGGTGTTTCTGTGCTGGCGCATTGTATAATGCCGCAAGCATGGTTATACATTAACTTGTGGGGTAGTTTTCTAGTTCTCTGACCAATGGATGTATGATGATTTCTACAGGAACAATTGCAATACTCACAACCAACACAACTGTGGTGGGACAGGACCGGACTACCGGCATTATCATGGGCCAAGGAGCTCATGGAGGGATTGGTGAGCGTGTTATCTTCCTTTTTATTGTAGAGGTAACGTCCGCAGCTTCTCACTACTTTCGTGTCGACGACCACGTGGATCAAACGAGTGTTCAAGGAATACGGATACTTGATATAAGAAAAGTGAACAGAGATAATCAGCTGTGAAATTTCCTCCTGTGCACACATTAGACTAAAAGTGCTTCGATAGCGTCTTGTGAGAGTGTGGGCGAGATTCGTGAAAGAAATGGGATGGGGCATAACCTAATAGTGACTTGAAAATGTCTGATTGTACAGAAGCCTTGAAAATTGTGGTCGACGTGATTCTCGTTGACCTTTTCAAATTTCTGAAGTATTAAGGACAGCCTGTTGCACTATGATTTCTTCAGAAACAGTTACGACAAGCACAGAGAGCGCAGCGGCCACAATGAACACAACGGTTGTGAAGGAGGCTGAGACCACAGGTACTATCTCGGGCCAAACAGCTGATGCTACCAGTCGTAAGCACATTTTTGAATTTTTTTTCATGTAGGGGTAAATTATACAGCTCTTTCCAAAAACTCGCGTGTTAACAGTCGTTTCGATTAAATGAGTGTTCGTTGAGTATAATTATTTGTATAAAGAATAACAGCAAACAAAATGGCGCTGGAATTTACTTCCATGCGTGCATGCGTCCCTTCATGTAGTGGTTTAGTGAATTGCCACATTTGTGGTGTATCGTGGATACATGTTCAAATTCCGCGGATCTACCATTCCAGTCAGATCTGTATTAACTTAGTTCACCAACTCTTTTATGAAAAAGCCAGCATTTTTACTCCCGTAATATTTGTCATGATTTTCACCAGGAAATCATAGTGAAGTACAGCTATACAACCAACTATATCTTAAGCGGACGTTTTGTTTTTTTTCAAGTTATTAGAACTAGAGTTTCAGCAGGTGTATCGTATGAGGCAGAATTCTTGCCTATAATTTGCAAACATTTTATTAACTTACCCGTGAGCGTACTGCGCATGACTCAAGAAATGCGGAAGGAACTTGTTTATTCGTAATTGACATTCGTCAGACAACGCATAATACTATTCTGAAATGCAGCAATAGCATATAAATTTACTTCAATTCCGTAAAAATAATTTTCTAAAGCATTCCCGAAAGGAAGGAATGGATGGTAGAACAAAGATATCCGGAAATAGACTGCGATCGATTCACTTTTGACTTTTGGGCATTATATATGTCCCAACAGGTTCAGTTCGCAGAATTGTAATATATTTTTATTGCTCAGTTAAAGGTGTAAACGTCATGTTTTATTTATCGTGAAGGTTGCGAATTTCGTTACAATATGCGAAACAGTTTATCGTTGTTGTACGCGGTTAAACCACGTTTGTCGAGCGCTAGCAAAGCTTTGCTTACTTTGGACAAGGGAGCAGACCTACTCCGCAATCGCCTACTACCGCATCTGCAACTGCACCATAAGACAACGCACGGACTCTGCTCGGCGCTGCAGCAGCAGCGAGCGAATTGACCTTCATGCTGCGTCTCTCTCGAACGCGAACTAAGCATCGACAGCACAGCGCACACGACGAAGCTACCAGCACTCGGTGCACTTTGTCCACATCGCAAATCGCTTTCAAGATAATGAAATCGCCCAAGTGGCGTACGCCGCGCCCACCGGTAGTGGCAGGCTAAATTCGAGTTTGACCTTAGCTCAGTTTGAAGGTCATATTTACGGAACCAGGCGTTTTCTAGGTTTGTACCTGGAGTAGTAGAGCCGTCGCTCTAAAAGTTGGTGGTCTAAATAAAATTTGGCTCCCGGAATTCTATGGCTTGAAGGTATCTCGTCTCATCGCCAAGACTTCTTGCTTTCGTGGTTTGGCGTGTCCCTATTAAACTCAGCATATATGACTAAATTTAATAGATTTTAGCCTTTCCGATGCAACAAATCTTATCAAATTTCGGAAGTGGAAGTCGAGAAAAACGTTTTGTGTTTCCTGCGTAAACACAGGAGCCCTTGAAATGAACAATTCCAACGATTTAAAAGTCTAGCACGACTTGCTTGAGATCAATGCTTGTAGGATGCGCAATCTGTGATTTCTTCCCGCTGCTTTTATAATCGGTACGAGGCTCCGCTTTTCAGGGCCACTCCTAAAGAAGGCAGCGTGGCACATTGATATGTGCGCTTCAATACAATTTTGTGATTGTCGCACATCAACCTTCAGATTACGCACCGGGTAGACTGGCGCGTGTTCAAAGTACACAAAAAGTTTGATAAATAATACGTCAAGCTACATATTCTTCGCTTTGAGGAGACAGTAAGCGGTCTAGTATGACAACGGCATAAACGGTTCTTGCATCAATGTTCAAAGCGCTTGCAACTTCATGCGAACAATAAAGTTTGAGGTGCTACTTGTGTTTGTCACTGACGATGGCTTCGCAAAACAGGTACCTTAACTGCGGTCACTTTGTGGCTTTCCGATGAAGCAGCAAATCATGGAGCAGCAGATGATATTCAACTTAAGATATGCCGACTATCCACAGCCATGCTGAGTTCGTGTATGGAAATTTAGAAAATATATGATCGCAAAAATTGGAGTCTCTCCCCGATTTTTCATTTTGTGAAATCAGTACTGTAGTACTCCTCCGAGTTCTCATGAGGGCGATGGCAACTTTCGTAAAACGTCGACACACAGTAGAGAAAATAAGTAACAGAAATAACCAGTATCTATTACGTATTCGCTGTGGACAGCAACACTGCAAACACAGCGATGGTGATAAAACATAGATAGACACGATGGATCAGCTATCAAACTATATGAATCGAAATAATGAAGTTAAACAGCGTTTACGATAATTGAAACACCTTTACACTACTATTTGATATCAGGTCATGGTATATGATTCTGAGAACGCGTTCTTACGGGCGAAATATTGGGAATCACAATTCTCCATGCGTAACGTCTGCACGTATCGCACTAACAATATAGAGCACTATAGTTTAATGTACCAGTATTCATTCAAAGCTAAATCAGGATGCCGACGCAGTCGCTGTGTCGAAGGTTTCCGGCTTTAAAGCTTGTAGAATAAGGGTGAATCAACATGCAGTGCAATCCTATAATAGACAGCTACGCTCAGATAGTTCATACACAGGCCCTGAAGTGAAAGCGATCACCTCCCTCTGACATTACTAGCTAATCGTGACGGCAGCCATGTTGTTCTAACGCCTGGCATCCAGATCACTTAAGATGGTGAACTGCTGACTAAATTAGGTGCAGCAACCATGGACCAATCTGGCAATAAGTATTATATATCACGTGATTTCAAACAACATGGTGGCATGCATGGGGATTTGCGAAAACTACGCGAAAGCGGTAGACAGCACGGACCATGCTGACAGCGTCGAGTGTAATAAGTGCGATAAAACATCATTCTCGTATGTCGCACCTGCTTTTGCGGCTGTGAATTCCATTAGGAAACCTGTGTAGCGGTTCTTCTATAAACAGGATTTCGGCTTACAAGTGGTTGTAGCAACTTACCTTTTGCCTTAAGTTAGTAGGGCAAGGATCGGTAGATCCCCCAGCCTAGGCCTCCGCGGGCCTGTGCGCTTCAGTAGGGTTGGTCGAGCAAAGCAACCTGGCTCTCCCCGATTCTTGCTCGAAAGACAGTGCTCCCACTGCCTTTCAGATAGGTTTGTCCTTAATAAGAGTCAGTTCATTTCGGGTGGCCTTTGTCTACTCGTTCACGCTATCTGGGTGAGGCATGGCTGCTCCCAACACCACGGACATGTGTCCGGGTAATCCGTTGGCTGGATTTTATTGAGAATTAATAGACTTGGGTACGTGTTTGTGTGGGCGCCAGTCCCCTAGCCTGTCCTAGTTCGAGTTTGAGTTGTGGCGGGCTGAATTTCTGCCTCTTTTTGCGCCTCCAGGATTTCGCGCGGGGTGAGCGGAGGTTCTTTGCGAGTCCCCATCGGCGCTCGTATACTAATTCCACGAGGTGTACCGTCTACCCACTCGTTACCCTCTAAGCCCGCGTGTTTTGGACGCCAGGTGATCGGGTGATATTGCTGCATGTGTGCTCCAAGGATCTTCGCCGTAATTTTCGATACATTCGTCGTCATATATTGACGGCATGCTGACTGCGAGTCCAGTATGACTTGGCCGCCTTGGGTTTTGCATTCGGTATCTCGAGTGGACAACGCTATGGTTGCTGATTCTGCCGTGCTAGCCGATTCTGTTTGTATGGTCGCTGTTATCGTGGTACTTTGATTTCTAGCCACTATAGTGCACTTGTGTTTAGCTATCCTAAGCGTTTGTATAGTACGTGTCCCGGTTGCGTCCGAACTTATTTTGTGAAGCTTTGGCGCAGGTCCCACGTCTGGCCGTATGATATTTTGCACTCATGTTTTTGGGAATTGGAGGTGCTGTGATGGGTTCTCTAACCTATCCGACTAGAGGTGCTTGCCCTGCGCAGTGTTGTGGTCTTAGGGGATGCCCTAGTTTTTGTAGCAAGGCTCTGCATTGTTCAGTTCAGGTTAGGCTTTCTGGCTGCGACAGTATTACTGAGGTTGCCTCTTCAAGTGCGTTGTGTATTCCGAGGTCTTGCAGTTTTTCATTGCTTGTATTGTGTGGTAGACTTAGGGCTGTTTTGTATGCTGTGCGTATAACAGCACTTACCTGCATTGTCTCTTTGTTTGAGCGCTTTTGGAACGGGAGCCCGTAGCTTACACGCTTTATAACGAACGTTTGCCCTAGCCTGGTCGTTTCCTCTTGCGTCAAACCTTTCTTCTTTCTGGTCACTTCGTGGATCATGCTTCCCACGCTTTTCGCCGTTCTTCGTGGATTAGCTACGGTGTGATATGCTGTGCCACTCTCCTGTATCGATACATCCAGTATGCGTAGCTTTGCACCTCTGCTACCAAGCGGTCGTTTAGGATTAGCTAATATGTGGTCGTTGCTGCTTTGTCGTGTATGCGCCTCGGACCCTTAAGAATTCGAACTTTTCTTGTGAACACAGCATCCCTGCTTCTTCAGTGACTCTCTCTACATTTTAGATAGCTCTCTGCAGAGAATCCTGCTCGTTTCCATGTGAGCCTTTATGTGTTCAGATTGTTATATCATAGGCGTAAATCGCATATCCCAGATCCTTCCCTATCCCAGAATAGCGGAATAGTATTCAACCATGGGGGGTTTCTCTGAAGTTTTAAACGGTTCTGATTTAGCCGGTTCCAAGCCTATTGTTGCCGTTCTATTGCGGAGGAAACAGTGTATATATTAGTATACTATCTCTCTGCATCCAATTTTCTCGAATTCTTCGAGAATACGGCTATGGGCTATTGGTTCAAAAGCTTTATTTACGTCCACCGCTCGGATGATCTTGTCACTGCCCTTTCTTGAGTCTAGTGCTTCCTCCTTTAATAGGAGAAATACTTCTTAGGCTGAAACGTGTGGTCGCAATCCAAACATGGAATCCGGGAAAATTAAGCTTGTGATTTTATATGCGGTTGCTTAATCTTGTTTGTATTAACTTCTGAAACAGCTTTCCCGTGCAATAAGTGAGATCGGGAACATATTTGAAAGGTTCCTGCGTTTTACCACTTTGGTGATTAATATTGTCACGCGCTAAGGCAAGAATAAGCAGCAGGATCAGCAGCCAGACATGAAAATGTCAGACACAAGGAGGACGGTTCACCAGCTGGCGCAAGATCCTTGGCTTCGTCGTCTTCAATCACCGTTTTTGCTGGGCACGCAGCGCTGGCTCAAAACACCAGGTGGCATTATTCCCCCTCCCAACGGAGTATCGACTCGATGCTAAACACAAAACGTACATGGAAACTACACAAATTAGGTAAGACAAAAAAAGTGCGGGGGGGGGGGGGTAGGAGCGACGCGCTAGCACACATACGGAAATGCACACGGAAAAATGTGTTCTGTGGTCGGGAACAAAGCAAAAAACGCTTCACAGTTCTTTGGAGGAAGACGCGACGACAGCGAAAAAAAAAGGTTGTTTACTAGTACACTTCACCGTGTAAAATACGGCTTGAGGCGGACCACATGTACAGTCTCTGCGCGTGGTAAACAGCGCTTGGACGATGGCAAGTCTCCATCTGGGATCACTTCATAGTTCACGGCGCTTACACGCCTTAGTACTGTGTATGGTCCGAAGTACTTGCTGAGGAGTTTCTCGCTGAGGCCTCGCCGTCTAATGGGTGTCCAAACCCAAACTTGGTCACCAGGCTCATAGGTCACTTGTCTATGGTGGAGATTGTACCTTATTGCATCGGTACACTGCTGCTGTCTTATGTGCACGCGGGCCAGTTGACGCGCTTCCTCGGCGCGCTGAATGTACTCCTTGACGTCAGGAGCTAACTGGTCAAGCTGGTCGGTATCTTCATATGGCATCATGGCGTCTAGCATACTTTGGACATCTCGACCATAAACGAGGCGGAATGGCGGGAAGCGTGTAGTTTCCTGCGTGGCAGTGTTGTACGCAAACGTTACGTACGGTAGTATTTCGTCCCACGTCTTGTGCTGCACATCCGCGTACATAGCGAGCATGTCTGCCAGTGTTTTGTTTAGTCTTTCTGTCAAGCCGTTAGTCTGAGGGTGGTATGCAGTGGCCTTTCGATGACTCGTGTAGCTCAGCTTGAAGATGTCATCCAGAAGCTTCGCCGTAAATGCCGTCCCTCGGTCAGTGATGATGAATGACGGTGCGCCGTGCCGAAGCACAATGTGATGCATAAAAAACTGGGCAACTTCAGATGCTGTCCCGCGTGGTAGTGCCTTCGTCTCAGCGTAACGCGTCAAGTAGCCAGTTGCGACAATGATCCACTTATTGCCGGAGGAAGACAAGGGAAATGGTCCAAGAAGGTACATTCCAACTTGATCAAACGGCGTACGCGGAGGTGATCGATGACGGGTCTTAACTCAGCGTCCGATCGCTGTTTAGGGCCCGCTGAGGGCTCCCAGAAAGGCGCTGTCGTCTTCCTCGTCAGGATTCGGAGATTTAATAGGTGCCCGTGATAACGTGTCAGCATCTTCATGTTTGCTGCCGGACTTGTACACGATGGTGATGTTGAATTCCTGGAGTCGCAGACTCCAACGTGCCAATCGTCCAGAAGGGTCTCGGAAGTTGGTCAACCAGCACAAAGCGTGATGGTCGGTCACAACTTTAAATGGCCGCCCGTAGAGATACGGCCTAAACTTTGTGGTAGCCCAAATAACCGCGAGGCACTCCTTCTCTGTGGTGGAATAATTGGACCCTGCGCGTGACAGAGTGCGGCTCGCGTAGGCTATAACTCGTTCAGTGCCATCTTGTCGTTGCACCAGGATAGCTCCGAGACCGATATTGCTGGCGTCAGTGCGTACTTCTGTGTCGGCATCCTCATCAAAATGACCGAGCACGGGAGGAGAAGACAAGCCACGTCGTAGCTCCGCAAAGGCGGTCTGTTGTGCATCAGTCCAGAGGAATGGCGTGTCGTCACGCGTAAGGCGAAATAGCGGATCTGCAATCTTCCAAAAATTTTCAATGAAGCGTCGATAATATGCACACAAGCCCAAAAATCGTCTCACACTTTTCTTATCGGTTGGAGCGGGAAAAGCTGCTACGGCAGCAGTCTTCTCTGGATCAGGCCGAACACCTGCCGCGCTTACGACGTGACCAAGGAACTTCAGTTCCTCGTAACCGAAATGGCATTTCTCTGGCTTTAGTGTAAGGTCAGCCGATCGAATGGCTTCGAGTACATTCCGAAGGCGTCGAAGGTGCTCGTCAAAAGTTTCCGAAAAGACAACGACATCATCGAGATAGACGAGGCAGCTTTTCCATTTGAGGTCAGCGAGAACGGTATCCATCATTCGCTGAAATGTGGCTGGAGCGGAACAGAGCCCGAAAGGGAGTACTCTAAATTCGTAAAGGCCGTCCGGAGTTACGAAAGCAGTTTTCTCGCGGTCACGCTCATCTACTTCAATTTGCCAGTAGCCGCTTTTCAGATCGATAGAGGAGAAATACTTCGCGTGCCTCAGCCTGTCCAGAGAATCGTCGACACGAGGCAACGGGTACACGTCTTTCTTTGTGACGTGATTTAGCTTCCGGTAGTCTACACAAAATCGAAGCGTGCCATCTTTCTTTTTAACAAGAACGACTGGCGATGACCAGGGACTGCATGAAGGCTGGATTACGCCGTCTTGAAGCATTTCCTTCACCTGCGTTTGAATAGCATGTCGTTCGGTCGGGGAAACACGATAAGGCTGTTGCCGTATGGGGGGCACGTCGTCATAGGTGATGATACGGTGTTTCGTAATCGATGTTTGACGTACCTTCGACGACCGTGCAAAGCAAGAGTGGAACTCAAGCAACAGCTCGCGCAGGCGTTGTCTGTTCTCTTCAGGAAGCGTTGGACTAATGTCGACGTTGCGTAGAGGTGCGTCAGCAATGCCGATTGCCTCGGAAACAAAACACTCAGTGACATCGGCGATCGGGTCGGCGTAGGCGATGACAGTACCGGGGAAAAGGTGCCGGTGTTCGTAGCTGAAGTTGGTGACAAGAACCTCACAGTGGCCGTCGTGGAGATCGACAAGGCTTCTTGCTACGCAAACACCAGGAGAAAGCAGGAGAGACCGATTGCTTTCTACGACTGCTTCACCGTGTATGAGCTTGTCACATGCCACTTGAACCACAACACTTGCACGCGGTGGTAACGTGACAGCGTCATCGATGACACGTAGAGATGCTCGAGGGTGGATGGTGTTGGTCGTCGCTGTGGCGCTTTTTGTCGAGAAAGTGACGAGGCGTTGTCGAATGTTGATTATAGCGCCGTGCTCCCTGAGAAAGTCCATGCCGATGATTAGGTCTCGAGAACACTGAGGGAGAACGCTCAAACTGGCAACAAACGTAGAGCCGCGAATCTGTATTCGTGCCGTGCACATGCCGAGTGGTGTGACGATGTGCCCGCCAGCTGTACGAACTGGCGTTTGATTCCAAGGCGTGGTCACTTTCTTCAGAAGGGTGGCCAGTCTTTCGCTGATTATAGAATAATCCGACCCAGTGTCCACTAAAGCGCTCAATTCACGACCGTCAAGCAGTACAGGAATGTCCAAGGAAATTCTTTTTCTGCAATCAGCAGGTACTGTCGTCGTCGATGTATCGTCGGTCCGCGTACGCGTCAGTGGGGGTCCTTGAGCACGTCCAGACTGAGCGGCCTCGCCCCCAAAGGTCGCTGTGGTTAGTTTTCCCGTCGTGGGCTGGGCGACCGACCCTGCACCACGCTTGCATACGTACGGCGAGTCGGAGAAAACCGCCGCGGCGAAGGGGAGCGTGACTGGTGTCGAGCTGATGGAGATCCGCGCTGCTGGGCAACGTATTCTTCGATTTCAGGGGGACGCTGGCCGAACCTAGGTCGCGGCGAGTTCGCTGAGAATCCGCGTAGTCCGAGCTCTCGATAGGAGCACTGTCGGTAGACATGCCCAGCTTCGCCACAGTGAAAGCAAAGGGGACGGCGATCAGGTGCCCGCCACACGTCTGATTTCCTCGGGGCCTGTCGGTGGTCCTGGTAATACGAGGCAGCTTGGACGGGCTCGAGCATGGCCGGGCGCGCGGCGCGAAGCGGGGAGGGAGGTGGGGCAGGTTGCCTCAAAGCTTGCGAATATGACATATGTGGGCTGTCATGTCTTAGCGGTCGAGCTTCTGTATTGAAGGGTGGTTCTTTTAGCGCATGCTGAACTTCGTCACGGAGAACGCTGGACAAGGAGCTGAGCGCGGCTGTGAAGGTACCGACAGTTTCTGGAGTTCTTCGCGGATCACGGAACGAATGAGCTCTCGAAAGAAATCGACGTGACCCCCGAGAGCTCCGAAGAAGTCCGTAGGTGAGGCAGTGTTCACTTGACGGTCGTATGATGGTGTCCGCTGGCGAAGAGTCTGCTCCATGGTGATGGCCTCGGAAAGAAATTCTGACACAGTCTTGGGAGGACTGCGCACGAGACCGCCGAACAGCTGCTCTTTCACTCCGCGCATCAAGTACCGCACCTTCTTTTCTTCCGACATGCTGGGGTCGGCTCGTCGAAAGAGACGCGTCATGTCCTCGACGTACATTGCGACACTCTCGTTCGGCATTTGGATGCGGGACTGGAGATCACCCTCATCTCGCTCTCGGCGATCAGGGCTCGCATATGTCTCAAGAATCCGCCTTTTGAATTCTGCCCATGAAGTTAAGGCATCTGCACGGTTCTCGTACCATACACGTGCGCCATCGTTAAGGCTGAAATAGACATTTTTCAGCTTGTCTGCGTCATCCCACTTGTTGAACGCGGCAACACGTTCATAGTGCAACATCCAATCTTCAACGTCCTCATGTATGGCGCCGTGTAAGGGATTCGGCGTTCGCGGATTGAGTAGCATACAATGAATCGGCGTTGTGCCTTCCATACCGGTTGGGGTGGTCGGAGCTGCCATTTTCTCTGGGAGGAGTCCAAACTCAGGGGCTTGTCCACGGATCCTTCTGCTGGCGCGGTGTACAGGCGTAACCACCGGTACGGGGCTGGAGCTCCTGCTGCCCGGAGGGGTTTGGTGCATAGATTAGATTACCCCGCACCTCCACCAGTTTGTCACGCGCTAAGGCAAGAATAAGCAGCAGGATCAGCAGCCAGACACGAAAATGTCAGACACAAGGAGGACGGTTCACCAGCTGGCGCAAGATCCTTGACTTCGTCGTCTTCAATCACCGTTTTTTCTGGGCACGCAGCGCTGGCTCAAAACACCAGGTGGCAATATGATGATTGCCTTTTTCCACTCTTGTGGGATCTAACCTCCCTCCATCCAGACGTAGTCGTTTAAAAATTTGGTGACCTGGGTGAGGGTATTACGATTCGGGTTGCGGATCATTGCATTAGTGATTCGATTGGTTCCGGCGTGCGTGTTTTTCTTAAACGATTGGGCTGCTGCGTAGACTTCTGCTACCTTATGGGTTTGTCTAGTACCGGGTTTAATGGCCTTTCGTAGTTGGTTTTTCCGTGCGGTTGTTTCGCGGGAGCCCAAAGGTAGATTTCTTAAAAATTTTCGGCTTGATGAGTCTTTGCTCCCGTGAATGTGCTCTCTAACAGTTTAGCGGTCTGTTCGTGGCTGTTTTCTCAGTTGTGGGGTCCATTGTGCTACGAAGGATTACCCACGTCTTCTTCGTATGTACGTTCCCTGCACCGTGTCGCAGAATTGCCTCCAGTCGTTATGTCATAATGTTTGAGCATACTGAATCGCTTCCTGCGCTAGGTCTGCGATGCGCATTTTTAGCCTTCTGTTCTTTCTTTGTCTTTTCCATCTCTTAGACTGCGTCGAGAGTTCCATATGTGTAAGAGATGTCCGTCTACTGCCGATGTTTCTGTTGTGATTGTTATCTTTTTCGTTGTTTTACCACGCGTTGCCCGAATGCTTACGGCCCAGGATGTCGTGTTTTCCTCTCCTAGGGGTCGGTCCTGATGTGTTCAAAGGCTGTTCAGTCCGCTATCATGGTGGGAACCCGTCGCCCTTTTTAATTTCGGTAAGTTTAGTGCTAATCTTATTATGTTAGGAATGATGCCTAAATTTTCTTCCGTGTTGGTCCCCTTGACTCCGCTCGGGTCATTGGTGAACGTTAAATCTGTTGTCTTGTACCTTGCTACGCTATTGTTCATACGAGTGGACATTCCTGGGATTGTTATTAATTCTAGGCGGTTATTCTAGATTCTGATTCTAATTCTTATTCTAATTATTCTAATTCTAGATTGTCATTAATTCTAGTTCTCTTGGTTCCAGTAGTGCCTTCCTTTGCGTGTGTCGTTCGGGTGATCCCAGTTACAGCGTGGTGCATCGATGTCCCCTAGTATTGGGATTTCGTCACCCACAAAGCTTCATCCGTTGTAAAATCCGCGAGGCAGCTGAAGTCTACCTGGTTCCTCCTGTGCGGCTGTATACGTTCGTTATAATTGTTTTTGCTTTCTGTCTTTTGTTTGGCCATATCGTGATTACCTGGTGTTGTATGTTGCAGTCCGCCATGTGCTAACACACAGCGCAGCATCCTTCCCGGCAAAAGCAGCGATTTCCTGGAAAGCGGGGTTCCAATGGGTATTTTACTGACAATTTCTTTGATGCATGTAACGTCTGACGCGATTGGTGCCGATTCTATGTATTGTATAGGAACTGCGTGTTTGAACTGTGTTTGTTTTTCAGTGGGCGGCTGCTCCATTGCCACACTTCCTGGTTGTTGGGTAATATGTTTCCGTGACAAGCCATGATTAGTGCCTTCACTCTCCGTCGCCTCTAGCTCTAGAATGGGGGGTTGGAGCCCACGGACTGTTCCAGTGCCCTCGCGGGCGGCTGCTTTTGTGTATTGGATCAATTCTTGTACCTGCCGCATCGGTGTACGTATGTGTGTGAGCATGAGCTGGATAGGTTATTTCGGCAAGCTGTTTACTATTGTCGGTTGATTCCGGCTGTTCCGGTGTTTTAAAGCGATAGCGCTTAGGGCCCGTGGCGTAGAAATGCCTGTGTCGGCGTCTTTCGTAGGACGTCGTTTAGCGAAATAACACTCCGGACCACAACCACGCAGGCACTCCGCGTCGCGCAGAGGCGTCACTGAACTAATTGAATACTTCAAAGTAAAATGCGTCAGAAAAATCGCCAAGTACGACTTGAACACAACATAAATAGATAATAGACTCGGTTTCTGATTTGAGTATACGAGAAAACAGAATTCTGTTACGCGGAAACTCAAATACATAGGCCCTTTCCAGCGTTTCTGCCATTTATAGAGTGGCGCGGCCCGCTCGGTTCCTTGTAACACCACCATCCAGATGGCGCTGGCCTCCGCTCATCAAGGCAGGGAAAAAAATAAGAGGCCTGTGTTTACTGGGAAGCGTGAGAAGCAGTCAAGGATCTTTGAATGCCATCGCGCTACACTCTAATAGGCGAAGCTTAAACGCCCTTCACAATTTTTTTGTTATTGATCTCGTCGCGGCCAAGTCTGCTTTTTGAGATTGTTTGCGAGCGGTCAAGTCCTGCTTAATCTGGGCCAGGATACCTACTAGGAGGTGGTTTCCCTCAATTGTTCTTTAATATTCTCTATTTTGAGTAATTAGTTTGGCATTGCTAGATACGACCTGAGCCCAGCTTGCCTCGAGCAGTGCCACCAATGTTGTTTGGCCAGCAACTCCCTTGGACTCCCTTAGTTTACTTTGTAGTATCGGCATAGAGCAGTATAGGGTGGGGTCTTGGTGTTCTTTCCAAGCTCTTGGAAGAGAGAGAGAATAAACATTTTTATTAGGTGAAGCAGCTAGGGAGAGGCGTCCTCAGTCCAAAATGCCTTGAGCTCGGGCCGCGTCCTGGGCCCTCGCAATCAGCCGTTGCTGATCCTCGAGGTCGGAGCTGGTCAAGGCTCTCTCCCAAAGCTCGTTAGTGGGGTAAGGGTTCGGATGATTTAATGGCGCCACTCTGCAACCTCCTACTATGTGCCTGAGGGACCCGGGCTCTGCGCAGAAGCGGCATTGCGGAGAGAATTTTGTAGGGTCTATGAGGTGATTCCTGGTTGGGTGGGGGAATGTATTGACCTGTAGAGCCCGGAGGAATCGCTCCTGCTCTCTAGGTAGTGACTTGTGTGGGGGTGCATATGTTCTGCGGGTTAGCTTGTAGTGTTGTGTGATGTCTTGGTAAGAGACTAGAGGGTGCATGCGCTCGGGTTCAGATTCCTCGGCGTCGGCTCGGTGGGTCAGATCTCGAGCCACGTGGTTGGCGACCTCGTTGCCAGGAATGCCTTGATGAGCTGGCGCCCAGATGATCATGACTGATCTCGTTGGCGGCTTTTGATTGATGATCCGGAGTGTAGTGGCATAAATTCTGCCGCTAGCAAAGTTGCGGCACGCCTGTTGGGAGTCGGTCACTATGACTTCAACCTCTGTTTGGGAGAGAGCGAGGGCTATGGCCGCTTCCTCGGCTTGGAGGGGATTGTTTCGTGTGAGCGAAATGCTGCTCCGATGTTCTGTGTTGACGACTACGGTGGCTGTTGTGGCTGCGCGTCTGGAGTAAGAAGCCGCGTCAGTGTAGGCTGTAGAGGGTAAAGTTCCGTATCGCTTGTGTATGGCCAGGGCGCGGGCCTCCCTTCGCTCTGCGTGGTGCACTGGGTGCATGTTGCGAGGCAGAGGAGGTACGGTGATTTTTCTCCGGATGGCATGGGGTAAGCTCACAGTCTGAGGCGTCGGATGGCTCATAGGGGCAGAGAGCCCCAGGCGTAAGAGAATGGACCTCCCTGCTTCCGTAATCGCCAGCCTTGTTCGCTGACTGGATAAATGTGCCTCGATCAGCTCCTCGGCCGTGTTGTGCACACCTAGTCGTAGTAGGCGTTCTGTGGACGTACTGATTGGCAGACCCATCGCCTGCTTATATGCCTTTCTAATCATTGTGTTGATTTTCTTGAGTTCCGTCTCGTTGAGTAGTGCGTACGGAATAGCGTAAGTTATTCGAGACACGACGAAGGCTTGGACAAGCCGAAGCGTGTCCGCCTCCCCCATGCCTCTTGTCTTGGTTGTTATTCGCCGGATCATGTGCGTAACTTGGGCTGTTGTAGTCTTAAGCTTTTGAATTAATATTGTATTGGTGCGATCCGACTGGAAAACCATTCCCAATATCTTTACGCTCCGAGACGGAACGATGGTGTGTCCCTCCAGCTGTATGTTGATAGTGGGCGAGTCGCATCTGTGCTTCTTTCGCGGTGAGACCAGGAGTAGCTCCGACTTTTGGGGGGCGCAGCTGAGCCCGCATGACTTAGCATAGTCGCTCACCACGTCTGCAGCTTCCTGCAAGCGGTTCTCCATTTCCCCGATGGACCCTGTGGACGACCAGATGGTAATGTCGTCAGCATATAGGCCATGCCGGATCCCTGGGATGTTATCGAGGAGTGGCGGTAGGCCTATTAGGGCGATATTGAAAAGGAGAGGGGATAACACTGCGCCCTGTGGTGTGCCGCGCCCGCCCAGTAGGAAGGGGTTTGTGGCTTTGTCCCCGACCTTTAGGATGGCTTTTCTATCTGAGAGGAAATCTCTGATATAGGAGTACGTCCTGGCCCCACAGCCCAGCGCGTTTAGCCTCTGTAAGATTGCTGTGTGCTTGACGTTATCGAACGCCCCTTTAAGATCTAAGGCGAGGATAGCCGTGGGGGAGTTGCGTGTCGCTGGTACAATCACCTCCTCTTTCAGCTGAAGTAGGATGTCTTGAGTTGAGAGGTGTGGACGGAATCCTATCATCGTTGTTGGAAGTTTCCCCGAGTCCTCCAGGAATGGTTGTAACCGATTGAGAACGATGTGCTCTAGGAGCTTTCCTACACACGAAGTGAGGGAGATCGGTCGTAGGTTCCCAATGGCTGGTGGCTTGCCTGGCTTCGGTATCAGACGAACCTCGGCTATTTTCCAGTCCTCGGGAAGGTTTCCTTTCCTCCATACTTCATTAAGATGAGCGGTAAGCTCTAGTAGCGAGGGGCTGTCAAGATTTACGAGTGCCTTATTGGTAATTTGGTCCATTCCCGGGGCTGTGTGGCGTCTCAAGCCCATTATCGCCGCTGTTACCTCATGTAGATGAATGTCCTCATCTAGGAGCTCGTTAGGGGTGCCGGTGTAGGGTGGCAGAGGCTCCGATGGCTGTGTGGAGAAGTACTGGGCTTTGAGAGCCAAAAGGAGGTCCGCCTCATTTCCAGGAAATTGGTGAATTACTCGGGCCATATTGTGGTGGGATTCCGTTTTGCTGCTGGCCGGGTTGATTAAATACCTCAATAACTTCCACCTCTTGGAAGTACTCAGTCTTCCTCTCAAGCTGTCGCAGAGGGATAGCCAATTCTCTCGGCATAGTGTGGTAGCGTATTCCGCAGCCTCTTGTGTGAGTAGTGCTATTCGCCTCTTGAGCTTGCGATTTAATCTTTGCCTTTTCCAACGCTTCAGCAGGCTACGCCGGGCTTCCCACATGTGGAGCAAGCGAGCGTCGATGCTTGGAGTGGTGGTGGATGTTTCAAGCATTTTGGTGTGCGCCTTCACATCCTTCTGAAGCTGAGTGATCCAGTCCTTAATTGACTGAAGCTGTTGGCTCTGTTCGTTCGCAGCTCTTTCTTCTCTTATCTCCCGCAGCTTGGTCCAATCCGTGAGGCGAGCCGTGCCTATCCTGGCTTTGTATTCGAGCCCATGGAGAGTGGTGGCTAGCAGCGCGTGGTCGCTGCCTAGGTACTCCTCCAGATTGGTCCAGCAAGCTTGGGGGATATTTCTGGTGAGGGTTAAGTCGGGGTTCGTGTCTCTTTGAACACTTGTGCCGAGCCTCGTGCTATTCTTTGGATCGGTGACGAGTGTGAGATCCATGTCCTCAATAACTTTGTGAAGCATGTTTCCCCTGGGGTTGGTGTACGTATAACCCCAGAGGGGGTGGGCTGCATTGAAGTCGCCCACAATTAGAAGCGGATGGTTGCGTGCTGCGTGCGTGGCTTGCTCTAAAACCAGTTTGAGGACCGATGGCGCGCTTTTCGGCCGACAGTAGACATTTAGAACAAACACGGGACTCTTCTTCTTTGTTGCCTGTGGGATAATTTCGAGCAGAATGGCAAGCGGGTCGGATTGCTGGAGATGGTGTTGAACGGCCACTAGCTTCTTACTGACCAGGGTGTGAAGGCTGCTGCCTGTATCGGTGCCATAAGTGACGTATCCGGGTAGGCGGACGTGTGTGTTCGTTTCTTGCAGTGCGATGATTTCGGGTGGTCTTGTTGATGTAGCGATGTATTGTATCAGTGATCCATACTTGTTCTTGTAGCCCCGGCAATTCCACTGCCACACCGCGGTTTCGCCTGAGGAGCCCCCGCGCTTACTGCATATATGTTGAGGCGGAGCCATCTTGGTTATCAAGGGGTGGTGATGCGTGCACAAGATGGGGTTCTGGGGAGCCCAGAGAATCTGGCAATTCTGGTAGGGTCTGATGAGCTGTTTTCTTGGGGCGCCGGCTCTGACTAGCTTCCAGTGCTAGTATGCGTTCCTCTAGCCTCATGATGCGTTCCGCCAACTGAGTGTTAGAGTGTTGTTGTTGAGTTGCGTATTGTTGTTGTGCCGCTGACTGTTGTATAGCTGTGAGTTGTTGCTGCATGGTAGCTTGTAGGGATGTCTGAAGGCTCTGAATAGCTTTTGCTACTACCTCTTCTACCTTCTGGAGAGTGGCATATTGGACGGGTATGACTCCCTGCGGTGCAGTGGGCTGCGCGGTTGCTCGTTGCGGTGTCGGGTTTGAAGTGACTTTTTGAGCTGGCTGTTCTTCCCGTTTCCGCTTCTCCGGGGGTGGGGTTGAAGTGTTTTGTGTATGGGTAGTGCTATTTCTTCCAAGTAATTCATCTTTAAGTGCTACGAATTCTGCGTGTACGCTAGTGATTTCTGATTTGAGTTTTGCGTTTTCTTCAGTGAGACGCCTAATCTGGGCATGTGCCTGTGCCAGCTCTGTGTCAACAGGGGGGGGACGAGCTTTGGGAGAAACAACCTGTGGCCAGCTCACCTGCTGCGTGACCTGCGCTGCTCCCTTGCTTCCCCTCCTGCCGCTTGCGGAACGACCACGGCTCGAGGTCCTGCCATGGGATGGCGTCCGTCGTCGCGATGAGGTCCTACGCCTGGAACCGGAACGCGGCCTGGAACTGCTCCTCCCCTGGACAGCTCCGCGTCGTTTCGGGGACCGCGACTTGCGGGATGCTGAGTGCTCGCCACGCGGCCTCGGAGACGAGGAGCCTGCTCTCGGGGTCTGCTGCGGTTTCCGGCGGTTGACGGGCGGCAGGAACCTGTTGGGGCAGGCTTTCGCTGCTGTCGGGTGATCCCCGCCGCACAGAGAGCACCGAGGGTGGCACTCGTGCTGCTCCGTTGCTAGCGAAGTGCCGCACTCTCTGCACTTGGGTGTGGCGGGGGGCCGCGGGCAGACGTCCTCCCTGTGGCCTGTCTCGTTGCAGGTTCGGCAATGTGGCACGGTTCTCTTGTAGAGGTAGCACCGCAGAAGAAGGCCGGAAAATTCGATGTAATATGGCACTGTTTTTCCCAAGAATGTGATCACCATGGTGGTTGTGTTTCCCAGTCTTCTACATGTTAGCGCCTCGTATCCGGGAGATTCAATGCGTTTAAGTAACATTTCGGGCGTGGTGTCGTGATCGATGTTGTGTATTACCCCTTTGCAAGAGTTATCGGGGGAAATTCCGTATGATGCAATATCATATGTTATTGCATCAATTGTAATTTTTTGCATCTTGCTTAGTGCCGAGGCCGTAGCTTCTGAGGCAGTGCTCAGAACAAGGATGTTTTGGTCTTCGTCGATGCGTACTTTGAATCCGGTGGAGCCGATTTGCAGCTTTGCGGCATTTGTGATGGCGTCCACCAACTTCCCTGGGCTCACCTTGTTGAGCTGCAGGCCGTTCCGTGGACGAACCGCCAACTTGTAATCATCGGCAGGAAGGGGGGGTTGTCGGGGCTTGCGCATCGCCGGTCGGCTGTGGCGGAGAACGGGCGTCGGTGGCGTTCGGGAAAGTTGGGGCGTGGTCGAGCGTGTCTGCAGCCGACGGCGACGGGCACGACTGGTAACATTGATCCAAGGCTCATTGTCTTCTTTGTTCTCCTCAGCGGCCGGAAGAAGTCCTTGGGATTCGCGAATTTCCATGTCCTCGTCCTCCGGGGCCCCGGTAGACGATTGGTGGGCTTTGTCGGCGTCGGCATTGAGCAGCGCGTTCGCCATCTGCAGCGGTGCGGCGGCCGAAGCCTTTGCTAGGCCTCGCCACTAGCGAAGTAGGTTTAGCGGGGCGGCCCCGCTTCGAAACTTGATGTGGCCGTAAAATGCAAAATATAGCACTTACACCCTCAAGTTTGGTGTTGACGTGCTCGGGCTGACTTCAGGCACACGATGATTACGTAGAATCTGGATGCGGAGGTGATTTCGCCGAAAATGTAGCTTCTGCGCGGAGCAGATGTGGAGCCCATCCGACCCGTCGCCACACTTCGTCGTCTTCCTCTCTTGGAATATGTCTCTTGATCTGGAGCAGGATCTTGATCTGGACCTGGACTGGCCATCTGGATCGTGCCTTTCCTCTTTTTTTCAGAAGTTCTGGGTTATCGCTGTAGTGCGCTTCTTCGTCATCGGAAGCGAACCATCTTAGACAGTTGGTGTAGGTTAATTACCGAGGCGCTGTCGCCTCCTGGTTTGTTTAGGATTGTTCTAGGTGTAGCAGTGTGCTGGCTTTACTCGTTTTCTGCAGCTGCGGTCTCCAGTTATGTGTTCTGCACCTGTGGTGCACCGCGAGCTGCAGTCGTGTCCTTCCGTTGGTTCTTTGGTGCCGCTGATTTTGAAGACTAAGTTCTGGTTGCAGGGCATGTTGCCTCCATGTCCGACTTCCTGGGATATTTTACACACTTGTACCGTCTTTCGGTACGGGTAAGAAGCGAGTTTGCCCCCTCTGATAATTGTACACGAATCGGGGGACAAAATTTCTCTAGCAGGTGATAAGCGCACTTTTAGAGTGTCCTAGCATTCTGGCTTCGATAAGTTTGACGTTTTGCTAGTGGACGGATATTTCTCTCGATGCTATGGAGTGGAGTGTGCGATGGCACTCTATGGATGGCCCTTCGTAGTGTCCCATCGCCTCTTGCAACGTACGCGTTTACAGCGTGTGCCCTACCGTTTGCCACCACAGATGTGAGTTTGCGCACTTGCTCCGCCGAGTCTTGGCCGGGCGTCGACACTATCGTAACGTCTGAGCCGGGTTTGAGGCCTAGCAAGAACTGCTCGCCTGCGACTTTATTTTGGGAGGCCTTGATGTGCGCGTCGGCTAGTTTGGGGCTTGTCAGGGTCCGTATAGCAAGACCCTAGTGCGGGCGTATAATCACATTGAAGTCGTCGGGCCGCAGCGGCGGTACTTTCTGAAGTTTTCTGTATCTACGGTGAGATTTTGATTCTTTTTTTTTTCTTTTCGTTTAGGAGGGCCGTTCTTTGGCGGTTGTTGGCGTTCCCTCGCTTGCTGCTTTCTTTGGCGGAGAGTGAGCACCACCCTCCGGGTCTCGTCGTCGTCTTCCACGGCGTGCGCTGTCGCACGGTTGCGCCGCTCGGAGCCGTTGCCCATATTGGCCGGATTTTGACGTGATTGAGACTCGGAAATATCCATGCGTCCATCTGTGGTCGATTCACAACTAGTAGAGGCAGGCGGCGCGCTGTTTTCTGCTCCAGGCTCCGGTGTATTGGCCGCCATCTGCTTCGGCGCCGTTTATGTGTCGTGCACGATCGCCGGCGTCGTCGGCGAAACCACCACCGCTGTCCTTCACTCCTCGGTAGACTTAGCTCGGGCGCTACTTGATTGAGGTCATCTTTCCATGGTGAATCCACTGAAATTTATCCTAGGCCCGAAAACTTAGTATTCGAGGAAGCGGCTCAACTTCGCTGATCGATTGATGTGCACCTTTCGAGGATACAGTAGCTTAGCCGGCCCGAAAACATATAAACTGCGGAGCCCGACGGGAGCGCCTCTGCACCCGAGTGAGACCCATCGGCGCTCCTCCGCTTGTAAAGTGCAATCTAATGGCATCTTCGGCTGGCTGTTTCGGAGCACTCTAGGTGGCTCTAGAGAGCGGCGTTGTCTTCGGCAGGTTGAAAGACGTTCCGCGATTTGCGTACGGCTCGTTCTTTTCGATCGCTCTCCTCCATCTGCGAGCGCTCTTAAGCTATCGGAGCCCTGTCGTTAAAGCAGCAGTGGAGATTGAGAGCGTTTCTACCAATGGCACTACAACGCAGCGTCACCGCTATTGGCGACAGTCCACCCTAACCTAGGCACCAGGGCCAGTGCATGTTGGCGTCTCAGCGAATGCTCGTCTAAACGGCGCGTCCGGTGGTTTTCCCGGCAGCGGATACGTAAAACACCGGACCTTAGCAGTAGTGACGTGGTTTCGCATCCGCCACTCCCTCCGAGAGCGAGCCACACGTTCGACGTGCGCGCTTGTCCACAACCTGATCTCGGTAAATGCCGGATCTACCCGACTCTGGTTCGAGGGATGGAGGCAACTAGTCTAACATACCATAAGTATTCCAAGTTTCACGAGTGCATTGCTGATAAAGATAACCCGTTTCCGTACTATGGAAAATGCAGTATCAGAAACTTAAGCGAATAGCATTCCATTTCACGACACTTTCTGTCCATATTATTCGGAATTCGCCTTACGCACTTTGTTCCTAGCAAAAGTGTGTTCATTGAGTTTGCTTAAAAGATACTCATGGGCTAGTTGGTGAGCCATGATACTGAAGCAGCGCACTTACATCTCACACCTACACATACACATAGAAAGGACATACACAGGCGCTGGTCTGCAACTACTGATTGATTGCTCAAGGACCCGACTTTTTTAATTTGCCTTGAAAGGCACACGTGCACTTATGTGGGAAGGCGGGCAGGTGCTTGAATACGAGGCAAACTGAGCACAATTATCACTACACGGCTTAAGCTTCAGGTCATTTAGCCTGTCATTGTAGCGAATGTGGCTGGAAACCGGCCCTCAAAGATATGGAAGTTGTGGGCAGGGAACACAAAATACAAACAAGGGAAATGGTTGAAGCAATTGAAATTGACAAATGAAAAGGCAGGTGTATCAGTTGCCCCTTGGTATCATTTCCTTAAAGAGCGCGCCGCGGCGTAGGACTTTGAATATTCTTAGAATTCCAAAAATGTCATCTTTGTTTTTGTGTTTTCTGTGTGTGTTTTACTCTAGGTCTGTTCACGGTTCACTGCCATCAGAACATGTGCACTTTTCAAGGTACACTACAAAAAGGCGGTTCTTTGAACAATAAAACAATAGTTGCAGTCCAGCGCCTGTGTATGTCTGTGCTACGTGTACGTGTACGTGTCAGATGCAACTACGCTTCTTCAATATCATTCTAACTGAATACTGGGCTACTTCAGTTCAGCACTGGCAACGCGCCTGTAAAAAAATTAATTCAAGTGTTTTAGGGGCGAAAACTACGATATGGCCAATGAGATGCTCCGTAGTAGAAAATACCGAATGAATTTTGTGCACCTTAGGTTTCTTAATGTTGTTGCATTTCTGCCCCGTATGTATGCCGCTGCCGCGGCGGGGATCGAACCCGTAACCTCGAGCTCGGCGGCCAAGCGCCGTAGCCACAAGTTACCCTGACTTGGTCTCCCTGGTTCCCCTCACATATAAATAAAAAGTTGTATTAATGAAAGTTGTAAACAAATATTTCTATGAGATGGTGATGTGTGATTACATCTCTTTTCATTTCTCCACGATTCTCGTTTTTGATAGCGCCGCAAAGCGTATTATAGATGCTAGAAAACCAAGCTGGCTGGCACTCGCAATTCACAAGTTAGAAAGGGATGTTTCACTTTGGTGCTGTACTATAATTTCTTTATGTCTGTGCGTGTTAAGATCAGATTGCCGTCTGTTATGACAAGCTTCATTTCCGACATAATGTAGCGTTCTGCGTCTGTCGCTCTCGGGGATTTTCCGATATGTGTAACTTGCACCCTAAGACAGTTCAACTCGTATGTCGCAAATAGAAATACTAATACAAGTCTTTCTGAATGTATCATGATAGATACAGGATACGCATAGAGTGCCTTAAAATAGTATTTGAGATACACGTATCGTCTATAGTGCCCAGCGTCTCTAAATTCGGCACTTTCCATTTTCAAAACTGTTGTTTTGTGGCATCGCGCTTTCTTGTACCTTGAAGGTTACGGGGCACACTCCTCCAACAAATTTGCTTTTAACATTCACCAGTTCTTAGTTTCGGTTAAGTATGCATTTTACACTGAAGCTGCAAGCCTCTAGTGGCTCGATATTTATTGTGTCGGGCTCACACCCCCACCCCCTCCCCCCCACAAAAACGCAGCTGGCAAAGGGGTCTGTGTTTGTGTTTCCGCGTAAGAGAAGTATGTTTCCTCCTTTATATGAATTACAGTCCGATTATATCATGTCTTGAGGTTGTGTTGAAGTTACACTTTTCAATTTTGTGACGCATATTGCTTTGAGCAATTCGAATAGTTCAAGAACGCACTAGGGCTACGCGGAGGGCCTCCATGAACGAGGATGTAAGCAGCACTTCCAAACACGTGCGTGCGTGCGTGACGTATATCGCTCGTGGTAGTGGTGCTTGTGTAACGTCGTCTAACGTCAGTTGGCTTGTTGGTAGTTTCTGACGTCCGCACCAGCTTCGCTGTACATCCAGTTTCACCGAGTGAAACGGAGGCGGATATTATCATAATGCTCTGATTTCTTTTTATAAAATACCTTTATTAGTTGTACGAAATTAGGAATTACCTGTAGTTGCTCCTGCAAAAACAAGGGTATGGGAGAGTAATACACGTTGTAGTACATAACAAGGAATCGAAAATATGAATCACGCTCGACGAAATAGTGAAAACGCTAATATGCAATACTTCCCTTACGACCAACGCAGCAGTTCTGCGTGCGAAGGTTCAATGGGTCCTCAGACGTCTGTTCACAGTAGAGCAGGCGTCGTAACAGAACAGTTGATCTTCTGTTCGTGCAAAAGAATCCCTGCGCTGTTGCACAGGGGTTCTTGAGTAGTTCGAGTAGCATTGACCGCGCGGCTAGGAGATAGACTAGCGGCCCTATAACGTCAAACTACTACAATATGTTTTAAGTCCAATCTCCTGACGCCAAATTTGTGTAACCGCCGACGCAAGCATCGGGCGGTCACCCGCAGTGCCGGTTGCCTGAACAGACCAACCAAACGCTCTACTCGTTCATAGGAGGTCACTTTTGTTCGTTTGAAAAACGAACATCATTGCCCACACTAAGCGGCTCGTCCTATCTAATTGGCTGGCAAGAGGCGTGGAGCATGCTCAAGTAAAAAAGGAACTCGATGGGGCCGACACTGTGGCGCTATAACGTAAAACTATTCCAAACTTTTCTATTCCAATAATGCTATCAGCCCTCCACGATTGGTCAAAAACTCTTTTCGACCCCCCCCCAACTTCACCTGTCTGTCACGCGACGTCACGAAAACCGCGGTACCTCCCCATCTGATATGATGTTTACACACTGATTATGCATGATTAGACAGAAAAAAGAAAAACTGTTATTTCTGATTCGACCCTTTTTCGCCATTAGCCCTCGGCTATTGGTAAAAAGTTCTCGGGCTGCACCCACTTCACCCCCTTGTCACGCGACGTCACAAAACCTCACAAACTCACCGCGTCAAAGTGACGTGTGCGGGATAAAGACGCATTAATATGCCGAACAAAACTGAATTTTCTTCGGAATAGCCGCAGGCTGCACCTTTCCGAAAGGAATAAAAGGTGGCTGCCGCCGATCGCTGAGACGCTGGCTACTCGCACCTGCCGGAGAGCATGGGTGTATTTGCGTATAATAAAAGTTCTTGCGTGGCCGTGTAACGCTGTCGAGCACTTTCGGCACGCTTACCACCTCATTCTGCCAACTCTTCATTGCTGAGGGTAAGTCTTAGCGTCATTCATTCTTAAGCTTTCGTTGCATGCCACCGCGATTTTCGACCAACCACCACAAGCTAAGTAAGGGAAAGCCGACCAGTCGCAGACGCCGGCACCACCCTCTTCATCCGGTTATCGATTTTCAGTGCACTGGCTCTGCCCCAGCGAATCCCTCTCCACTTGAGCGTTCTCCTGGCCTCTTGTCAGCCAATTAGATACGACAAGCCGCTCAGTGTAGGCAAGGTTATTCGTTTTTCAAGCAAACAAAAGTGACCTCCTATGAACGAGGAGAGCGTTTGATTGGTCTGTTCAGACAACCCTGCGGGTGACCGCCCGGTGCTTGCGTCGGTGGTTACGCAGATTTGACGTCAGGAGATTGGAATAGAAACATATAGGAATAGTTTTACGTTATAGGGCCCCTGGACTGAAAATCAATGACCGGATTAAGTGGGTGGTGCCGGCGTCTGCGATTGGTCCGCTTTCCCTTACTCAGCTTTCCCTCAGCAAAGAAGAGTTCGCAGAACGAGGTCGTGAACGTGCCGAAATTGCTCGAAAACGTTACACGGCCACGCAATAAGTTTTATTATCCCCAAGTGAACCCATGCTCTCTGGCAGGTGCGATTAGCCAGTGCTTAAGCGATCGGCCGTAGTAATCTTTTATTCCTTTTGGAACGGGGTAGCCGCCGGCAATTCCAAACAAAATTCAGTTTTGTTTCAACAATAGCCGAGGGCGAATGGTGAAAAAGCGTCGAATCAGAAACAACTATTTTTCTTTCGTTTGGTCTGATCATGCATATTCAGTGTGTAGGCGTCATATCAGATGGGGAGCTATCGCGGTTTTCCTGACGTCGCGTGACAGGCAGGTGAAGTGGGGGTGGCCCGAAAAAGTTTTTGACAAATCGCAGAGGGCTTATTACTGAACTGGAATAGGAAAGTGTGGAATAGCTTTACGTTATAGCGCCCCAGGTCGACCAGCAGAGAGAGCGTATGAAGACACGGGGCGAGGTATCGAAGAACACGTTTAATTGTATCGCTACGCAAAAAGGGGTCTGCTGGACAAATTTCTCGTAACGAAGGGGGAATGCGAAAGTTACAGCTCGATGTCGAGGGGTGCTTTTTACAGCCTCCCGGCAAAACCCTCGCAATGAAGAGAAAATGATCGTCGACTCATGAACGCACCAGCGGCGCATCTGGACATGCAGGCGTGTGTCAGGATTAACGTAGAGTCAGGCATTACGGTTGAAGGTTTCGTACAGGGACACTAACGCACGCACAGCGCTTGTTCCCGCTTTACGCTCGCGGGTCTTCGCGACGTTTGAATGAGTCGGAAATGTCGTTCCTTTGCGAGCGGAACCTTGTAGAACGTCGCTTCGATTACATCGGCTTGAGAATAATGCATGTCACACTGACAGGTCGGAACAGCGCCTACGTGTCGTCTCCTGATCATCGCTTTGCTCACAGTCTCTATGTACGACGCGAAGTCGACTCACATACCTAATTGAACTAGGCGCTCACGTGTCGACTTTGATTGTGTCACAATGGAATGCACTTGAAAACGTGTTTTAGTGGCACGAATTAATAAACTTACCAGCATTATCGATAGCCTCTTGTGGTAGTGAGCGAGAAATGTGTTAAAGATCAGGACATCCCTTATAACAATGCCTTGAGAAGCTGTTGGTATATTTCTGATTTATTGTTGACTCAATAACCTTTCAACAATACATCAACATCTATTGAAAGTACGCAGCAATAATTAAACAGTACAGTAGTTGGGCAGTTCAGAACAATAAAGTCATTGACTAAATTCTGTTGGCATATTGTTGTATGATACTGACTATTACTGAGCCATTGTTGAGTGTTCACAACAATAATGTTGTTGACTAAATGTTGTTAAGCTAATAAAAACAATAAAACTTATAAAATAACATTGTGCCTTATTGAGCAATATTGAGTTTCGAAATATATTTAAAAAACACACGCACATGTGTATGTGTGCTTCTTTTGCACATACATATTGTTTTATTGATTACTTAATGACTATTGCATATGTGCAGGGCGTTTCAAGTTACTTGAACCATAGATGTTACTACCGAGCGGACGGGGAACAGTGCCCCCTGCACAATTAAAGTTACGTGACTTGGCCCCTTCCCCACTTTTGAGAGTGGGGGAGGGGATGTGCCCCCTTAACTTTAGTTGTGGGGCGCCCTCTGTCCACAGAGTAGATAAGTCTGTAATTAGTTTCGAGAAACACATGCTATATATATATATATATATATATATATATATATATATATATATATATATATATATATATATATATATATATATATAGAAACACCCCGTATATATATAATGAAGAATGAAGAGTACGACGTACGTTCACTAAGCACAGTATATTGCACTGACGTTTTAGTTGGTGGACCAGCCTTCGTCCCCCGCAGGGGCGTCTCCGTCAGCAAGCGTTTGGTGTGTTGCGACACCACGTACCCGAGCACACGAGAGTTGGACCCTCCCGCGTGTAGCAGTGCGCGGCTTTGCCGTGTCTGGGAAAAGGGGGATCCTGGAGGTTGCGCCGATGCTGGGTGTTTGGAATCTAATGGCCCCCCGGCGGAGGCAACACACTTCTTTGGCCTGTGCTTCACATAGACGGCACCCCCGGACTGACCCGCCCGGGAGAAATTGGTAGTTGCCTTTTCCTGTCTCTCTCTCCCTCCAGCCTTCGTCTTTCTCTCACTTTCCATCTTTTCTGTCTTCTCCTAGCTTCGGCTTACTCCCAATTTTTTCAGGCAGCAAGGGTTAACCTTGTGTGAATAGCCTATCTAGGTTATGTCATATTTGATTATAGTGATAACGTACAGCTGGCGTTGCAGGACCTGTTTTTCAGTCCGTGTATTGTCCCCTTGTAGGGCTCCATGGTGAGTGGCTGGCGTTATTTATGAAAATTAAATTTTTCTATGGCTAGTTCTTTTCCTCGCCTTCCCGATCGCCCTCAGAAAAGAGGGCGCACCGAAGATGCTTTCCAGTTCTTTGGACGTCAAAGACCGAACTTCCCATGATACCATGTCATCCACTCAGAAAAAGCCGAAAAAGCCGATAAGTAAGTACGAAATATCTCCCCTTTTCTAGTTTCCAAGTCCTTAACTGATGTCCTTGGTCCAGGCTACAAGGTATCAAGGCTGGCAAGTGGGGATCTCCTGTTAGAGCTGCATGATCAGAAACAATACGAAAAGTTACCGAGTCTAGTGTCATTTGGGGATGTTCCCTTGACAGTAACTCTACACCGCACTCTGAACACCACCCGCGGCGTTGTCTCTGGTGCTGATTTGCTCCAGCTGACAGAGGCTGAGCTCTTGGAGGGCTTCAGTGAGCAGAATGTTGTCAATGTAAGAAGAATTCAGATGAGAGTGGATGGTAAAGAAATTCAAACGAAGCACCTAATAATCACCTTTGGTTCAAGTGTCCAGCTTGCGTCAATAGAGGCCGGGTACATAAAGCTCCGTGTTAGGCCATACGTGCCAAATCCCCTCCGACGTTTCAAGTGCCAGCGTTTCGGCCACAGTTCACAGAGCTGCCGAGGCCGCCAAACATGTGCGAAATGCAGTGCCCAAGAACGCACCTCTGAAGCTTGTGAGAACGCTCTCCACTGTGTATACTGTGACAGAGATCACGCCGCGACTCGCGGTCGTGCCCCTCCTGGAAGAAGGAAAAATAAATTGTAACAATCAAAGTAAAAGAGAATATATCATTCAAGGAGGTACGAAGGCGGGTTTCATACCTGCCCAATAAAAGCTTTGTCGATGTGGCGCATCAAGGGTAGCGCCACAACGGTCTCCGGCGGCTGTTCGACCCACACCCAGTGAGGCGGTAGTGACGCCATCCACCCCCCTCCCCTCCGGCCGCTGCTGCTAGCGCTGCTACGCCAACCCTGCAGCCGAGGCTGCCACAAACACCCAGGCCCCTTCCAGGGCTCCGGTAGCCCCATCGACTTCCGGGCTGGTAGGCGCAAGCGTCTTGCCTTCCGAGGCAGGACTCTCTCGGAAAACTTCGCGCTTGCAAGAGCATGCGTCTGGCGCCTCACAAGAAGCAAAGGATACTACACCTACACTCACGTCGCCCCAAGCGCGTAAAGAGCGGCGAGGCTTCCTCTAACGCTCCAGAAAGGGCAATAGCCCGGTTACAGGGCCTCGAAAGAGCTCTGTAGTCTAATCTCTAAAATCTCTGTAATTAATACTTCTGTTTCTGTACACACAGCGCCTATTTACTTCCAATAATGATACACAGATAATTCAATGGAACGTCAGAGGTCTCCTTATAAACCTTGATGATGTGCAAGAACTCATCTACAAACGCAATCCAAAGGGGCTGTGTTTACAGGAAACACTTAAAATCAAAGCACACAAACTTACTCCGACAGTATATAACTTTTCCCAAAGATCGCGATGATGCGGTCGCATCATCGAGCGGTGTCGCCATTGTTATCAATAAAAGCATTGTGTGTCTACTTTTACAGCTACAAACGCCTCTTGAAGCAGTGGCGGTTCGAGCTGTTCTCCTAAACAAACTCATCACCATTAGCTCTCTTTACATACCCTCACATTACAATTTAACGAAACATGAATCTCAATCCTTTATAGATCACTTGCCAGAACCTTATGTTCTGGGTGATTTCAATGTACACAGCTGCCTGTGGGGCGCCCCTCGCATAGATGCGTGAGGTCGCCTTGTTGAACAGTCCCTTTTTTTCTTCTGGTGCGTGCCTTCTGAATAAGAAGGAACCCACGTATTACTGTCTTGCAAACAGAACCTTTTCCTCAATTGATCTCAGCACAGTTTCCCCGTCTATACTGCCTGACCTCGAATGGGAAGTTATGAACAATCCTTACGGGAGCGACCACTTCCCCATACTGCTAAGAACATATAAAGAAAACGAATATCTACCACAGGCTCCTAGGTGGAAGATCGATACAGCCAACTGGGAGAAATTCCGTACTCTCACTAGTATCTCGTGGAATTACATGTCTTCTTTAGGAATTGATGCTGCTGTGCAGTATTTTACAGCCTTCATTATAGACGCTGCATCTAAATGCATACCTGAAGTAAGTGGCTCGGTATGCAGACGGCGTGTCGCGTGGTGGAACGACGAAAGTAGGATCACTCGTAAATAACAGAACAAAGCGTGGGGGCTACTACGCGCTTCTCCCACTGCAGAAAATCTTGTCAACTTTAAAAAAGTAAAGTCCTAAGGCAGGAGAACCCGCCGACAGGCCAGAAAAAAAAGTCGGCAGAAGTTTTTATCGAGCATTAACTCGTTTATAGATGAGGTGAAAGCCTGTAACAGGGTTAATAGGATTAGAGGGCGGCAAACATATTCACTCCCTCTGGTAAACACATGAGGCGATACACTGCAAGATCAGGCAGACTGACTTGGGGAGCACTTTGAGAGCGTGTGAAGTTCAAACCATTAATCGCAATCCTTTCTGAATTGTAACCAAATAGAAGAATGTAAGCCACTCATAGGAAAATGTCCACAGAATGAACCGTACAACTCTCCTTTTAGTATTGCCGAGTTCAGAGCTGCCTTGAGCTCATGCAAGAGCTCTGCACTGGGACCTGACAGAATCATGTATGAAATGATCGAAAACCTACACAACGTTAGCCAAGTTTCACTACTCACAATTTTCAACACCATTTGGGTTGTAGGGTACCTTCCAACTGCATGGAAAGAAGCCATTGTGGTTCCTGTTTTGAAACAAGGCAAAGATCCTTCCTCAGAGGCAAGTTACCGCCTGATCGCCCTCACAAGTCGCCTTTGTACGGTATTTGAAAAAAATGATTATTCGGCGCCTCATCTACTTCCTTGAAATGAGCAAAATGCTTGACCCCTATTAGTGTGGCGTCCGAGAAGGGCGCTCCACAGCCGATCATCTCGTACGTGTTGATGGAAATATCCGGGACGCATTTATACATAAACAGTTCTTATATATATTTCTCTATATGGAAAAGGCGTATGACGCAACGTGGCGTTACGTAAGAGCCTCATTCAATCACGATTGGACTATGGTGCCGTGATTTTATCACTCTGCCGTCCCGAGCGCGCTAGGGATGCTAGACCCAGTCCACCATCTAGGAATCCGACTGGCCGCAGGCGCTTTCAGAACAAGTCCCATTGAAAGTTTACATGTAGAATCAAATGAGTGGTCACTTCATCTGCAGAGAACATACATCAGCTAAACATATTTTCTGAAAGTCCACTCTAATCCTCAACATCCGTGTTTTAATACCGTTAAGGATATGATATATGCTACACTCTTTCGTAATCGTCCCTTCGTAAGACAACCTTTCTCGCTCCGTGTGAGGGAGCTTAGAGCTGAAATGGATGTCCCAATACTCAAACATCACCTAATGCCTCCAGCTAAGCTGCTACTTGCTTGGGAGTGGCAGATGATACAGTGCGATTTAACTTTCATGCAAGTTACAAAGCACGCTCCAGAGATTGAAATCCAAATGCATTTTCGGGAACTCCGGTAAAAACACTCCTGCACGGAGTTCTACACAGACGCATCGAAGTCACACGAGGGGGTGTTCTATGCAGCCGTCGGTCCATCCTTCTCGGAAACCGTTGTGCTGCATCCGGAAACTATAGTATCCTTACGGATGAGGCCTACGCACTGTTTTCGGCTGTAAAGCATATAAAGAAATCAAAACTGCAGAAATCAGTTATTTATCGAACTCCCTTAGTGTTGTGAAGGCCTTGATGTCATTCTGTAACCACAAGATTCGATAATTAATGAACTCCATTCCGTCCTGTGTAAAGCATATATATCTAATGAACATGTGATTATATGCTGGGTGCCTGGACAGAGGGGCATCGAGGGTAACGTTCTAGCGGGCCAGATGGCCACATCAATTTCATTGCATTCAGTTAATCCTACTGCTGCGGTCCCAGTCACAGGCCTGAAGCGTTTCTTAAGAAGGAAACTGCGAAACTACTGGCAACGCTTGTGGGACCTGGAAACAAATAATAAGCTGCATTGAATAAAGCCACAATTAGGTTTCTGTCCTGCTGTAACAAAATCACGCTGGACATATGTCCTATTCTGTCGTCTAAGAATAGGACACCCTTTGGCACACATAATGTTTTACTCACCGGAAACGAGCTTCCAACCTGTGAAGGATGCGGGAGAGGCTGACTGTCCTCCACGTCCTTTCGGAGTGTCGAGAAGCCGAATCTGAAAGAAACATTTTTCCTTAGCATACCGGCAGCACATCCCCCTTCATCCTGTTATGTTACTCGGTGCAGAACCGCTCTTTGATACCAACGCTGTCGTAGGTTTCCTGAAAGAAGTTGTGCTACATGTTATTAGCCCCATTAGTTCGTACTGCCTCCTCTCTTCAGAGGATGCCGCTGTGATAATTATTTTGAATAGCACATGCCTCTAGGCCCTTGTGATTCAAGGGCTCTGCCGAGGCAGTAGTGCTCCAAGCAATTTAACATCTCGCATATTTTATATAATGCATAATTATTTGTTAATGCATTTTAGTGATCATAGTACACGTCATTAATCATTGCCATAATTTTATTACGTGTACATTTGATGCATTTACACCAACGTTTTTACACCTCTTTACAGCCACGTCAGATTAAACTCGCACAACCCATCAGACCACTACATATTCGTTACCACTAGCATGGGGCTCTTTGGCCATACCTGGCCCTTGCGCCATTAAACCTCAAACATCATCACTACCAACGGCATGACGCTTTTTGGCCATACATGGCGCTTGCGCCATTAAACTCCAAACATCCATTCAGCCTTTGTCAAAGTATCATGTACATGCCTTTGGGCTTCCTTATAAATCCACGATACATCAGAAAAAGTTGTGCGCAATAATAACAAGAAAACTACATAAATATAGCGATACCACTGGCAATAGCGATACCACACACATGGCGCACAATGCAGATTTGAATCGTGCGTTTAGTCATTATTACAATTTCAACCACTTGAAATCAACAAAAAATAAAAAATAATAGAATAAAAACAAACATGGAGATAATAAGGCACCGCGCCATAGTAAATTCAGGATGCAGGTGAACCGCACTGCTCATCAATCGTCATAGTGAGCAGGATGAATGATCAGGGCATTTATTTAGGATGCAAACGGTGGAATACAGTGTCGTGTGCAGACTATGGACATTATGTGACACAGAAATGCCGCAAGAGTGAAAAAAAATTATGGAGGGTTCTTGAAAGAAAGCTGCGTCTCATGGCATACATGAGGAGTCACGGTTAATGTCAAGGATGCTTAGTAGGCAGGCTGGTTAGTGTGCCTGTGCTTTCATCAATGCCAGATGGCACAGTGTTAAACTTATAGATCAGGTAAGACTCGCGGACTTCGCGATCGTGATGGGAATAAAAGCCTGATTCAAATATAGTGGCCCTAAGTTTTCCGACAGAATGCTCTGGTAAGCGAATATGTCTTGATAATGGTAAGTTAGGAAGTGTATTAGCGTGCGATCTGTGGTTATTAAAGCGTTTTCGAAACGAGGTTTCTGTTAGGCCAATATGCTGTTTTGTGCAGACTGTGCACTCAAGCATGTATACGACATTCGAGGTGTCGCAATTAAAAGTCTGAAGTCGTACTAATCACTCTCTCTGTGGTTTTCATGTGCACACACAGCTTGCAATGTTCTTTGTTGCATGGGGTGTAGTCAGACGTCTTGTTGTGCTCATTCAATTTCGAGGATATTAACATATCGCAGAGGTTCTTACATCGTCCGTACATGACGCGAGGCGGTTCAGGAAAAATATCGAGATGTTCACTTTGGGAAAGGATATTGTGGTGGAGTTTCAATATAGAAAAGGCTTTTGGCGCTGATGCCGAGAATGTTAGTACAAGATTGGTGCTGTTACATTTTTCAGGTAACGCATTTTTACTGAGAATGTCAGCTCTGTTTAATTGATCTGCTCGGCATATGGCGTCGTCAATTAACTTTGACGGATACTGTCGTTTAACGAGAGCACTTTAGAGTTGTTCGCAATTAGAAATGAAATCTTTGCGATCCGAACACAATCGTTTTAAGCAGTGAGCCTGACTGCAGGGGATACCCGTTTTGCAATGTCGCACATGGCTATTCCGGAAATGTAGAAGCTGGTTTATATCAGTAGGTTTGCGATAAAGTTTCGTAAATAATTTACCTTGCGATAGCGTAACTGTTACGTCCAGAAAGTTGACCGAAGTTCAGTAATTGTGCGAAAATTTGATTCAAGGGTGAAAGTGATCAAACGCTTCTATGAACTTTAACATGCTAGCCTCCCCATGAGCCCAAATCAAGAAGATATCGTGAATAAAGCGCTTATAAAGGAAAGGGTGCAGGGTATTACTGGAAGAAGTCATTTTCCAGAACCCCCATGAAGATATTAGCGTAATTTGGGCCTACTCGAGTTCCCATTGACCTACCTCCAATCTGAACGTAATGACAATTGTTAATTTCAATGTTATTGAGCTCAAGAATAAGCTTTACCAACGATCCCAGGGATTCTTTATCAACAGATTTCTCGAAATTAGAATCTTCATAAGTTTTAAGGACTGCTGCAATTCCATCGGCATGCGGTATGTAAGTATAAAGAGAGGTGACATGGTGGGTTACAAGGATTGCGTCATGCGGAATGGCAAGATTTATTACATGCTGAAGAAAGTTATTGGTATCTATAAGAAATGACGGAAATGTTCGAGGAATCTGGTTAATAAGAGAGTCTACGTAGCGCGATAGGTTCTAAGTTATAGTGTTTACGCCGGAAATAATCAGGCGGCCCGGGTTACTTTGTTTGTGAATCTTCGGGAGCAAGTAAAATCTACCAGCTACAGGACTGAGCGGTACATGTGACCGAGCGGTTTTTCCATCTATCTTTTTCTCTTTTAGTAGTGCCATCAGCGTGCCCTTCAAAATGCCCGTAAAGTCATCGGTTGGGTCGTTGGGAAGTGCTTCGTAGAAAGTGGCAGCCGAGTGTTGTCTGGTAGCTTCCACTATATAATCCTGCTTATTAAGGAGAGCAATTGCTCCTCACTTATCTGCAGGTTTAATAACTATGTCATGGTTATTGCCTAATTATTCTAGTGCTGCTTTTTTTCTTTCTTCATCAGATTCGGTCGGTAGGGAACTCGGGTCTTGTATGCCTCTAGGATATCACGTTGTATAGCATTGATGTACATATCTAGGCATTTATCACGTTGCGGCGGTGGTTTCCAGTGCTGGTGTGTGGGCACAAGTAGTCTAGTCTCGCAAGCACTTTCACGGTTATGAAAGTACTCTTTAAGGCGCATGTTTTGAGCAAAGTTCTGTAGGTCTTTTAAAAGCTGAAATTCACTGAATACACCCGAGGCTGGGCAAAAAGTAAGACCTTTCGATATGGCGGTTATTTGAGCATCGGAAAGACTAACCGTGGAAAGGTTTACAGCATTGTTGCTCGGCTCAGTGGGCTTACTAATCAGGGATAGTTCAACAAGGACAGTATTTGTATTGGTAATACATTCAGAAGGCGCTATGCCTTCGCGAAAAAAAAACTTATTGCATTTGAGCGCAGACAAGTAGTTGTTCTTAGTATGTTTAAAGGCTGCGAAGCATTAAGATTCACAAATCTCCAACTGCATAGCGAGGTGCTTTTCTTCCCTATGAAGACGTAACTTGCACAATTTGTAGTGATCAACAACTACACGCAGTAACTCCAACAAGGCATTATTGCATATCTGTTGCAGCTTTGTTTTGCCAAAAGCGGAAAGTTCGGAGGTGGCCGGTTTCAGTCTTAGCTGTAAGCCTTTTGGAACTACTGAAGCTTTCAAGTAGGACGACAACATGGTGACATGCAACTCAGAACGGATGCCTTTCTGAATCTTTCTAACTTTTAAGAATGTGCGAGAAGGCAAATGTGGAACAGAGTTACCGGATACTGGTAGAATACACACACACACACATTTATATATGTATATATATATATATATATATATATATATATATATATATATATATATATATATATATATATATATATATATATATATATATATATATAACTTCATGATAAAGATATCTATTGCCACCGCAAGGTTTTGCTTGAAAAGCTGATGCACTTCATTCACACACATAGAGTTTAAAAATATGCGAATCCACGTAGCTGGATAGAACCAAGGTAATGTCTGCCGTCGCTTGGTGATACTCAATTTTTTTTTCATTCCGCTTAACTGGATAATTGTCCCCAATTAATTATTCCACTTCTCAAGTAGACGAAAGTGTTAATGAGAAATTGTTGAGCGACCTGAAAAACACAGGCTGTGGCGCGATACAAACAGTGTGCCAGGTATTATGCGTTCTCAATGTGGGGGTTTCGACATTACGTGCCGTTGCATGACGCTGAAGAGAGCAAATGACCCTTCAATTGAGCTTTTTTGTTATTACATGCGAATATATACTTACCATTCATGTGCAAGTATAAGTCATTGTTAATGCTTTATCTGTTGTATGACAGCTGCAATTTTCCACGTGCTTGTGCAGGAATACTGCGTTTACCTGATGAAACTTTTATTGCAGATAGGCCAAGCACCTCAACCAAGTATCTGCGTTACAACTTGAAGTGGTACAACAAAAGCCTGCTTAATAGTAAGTGTAGTAAACACTACACTTACACTTAGTAAAGTAATAGTAAACAATAATGCTTTGCGTAACCACGAGAAAGTGTAACATTGACGGTAGAGGACGCACTCTACAAGAGAGCTGAACTTTGAAGCATCTCGCGCTGCGTTGGCGCAGAGTGATTCTTGCGCCTATGCTGTCGTGGCCTTGTGATAGCCTTAACCATAGATTTGTTGCAGAAAGCACTCAGGGGGTAGAGGTCAGGTGTAGGACGCGTCTGAGTGCCTTGGTGCTAGCGGCCATTAGGGAACCTAAGTGGCTATTGCGATCCCAGGCGCATCATCGGCGCTCGCTTTCTCACGGTAGACTCCGTGTGTATGTTTAGTCTCACTTAATTCAGTGCAATATTGTACTCTGGGCCTACTGATCATGAGTGGAAAGCTACCAAGCCTTTACTTGCGACAGCATTTGTAGCGGATGGTAAAAAAAAGCACAACAAATGTTTGTTTCACGAGCACTGGGATAACAAGAGGATATTTGTAGCTATTACGCCACGGAATATCTGAGTAATCAAAAAGGTAGCAATGCATTTATAATACAAACTGCAAACTGTCCTTACAGATTGGAAAATGTACCGAATCAGCGAAATAAATTGTGTGGTGTAATTGTTTTTGTTCTTATTTGTGTAAAAGAAAATAGCCTAGATGAGATGCATACCACAATCTTTCTTTGAATGAGTGAATGGCCACAGTGTAGCTTCCCTAAAGAAAAGTACACTGCTAAAATCTGTGTGACAAAGCCGTTGCTTTTCTTCGTCTGTGAATATGGCTCAAAACTGAGTACCATATGTAGTACGTGCCTGGCATCGCGAACATTCTAGTTGACTGGTCATATTCAGCCCGTGCGCCCGAATTACAAGTGAATTCACCTAGCCTGCGGTTCGTGTGCTCTTGCTGATAGTGTGTATTTCAGTTATTTTTGGACAACTGAACAGAAAAGCACGTGTAAACGCCGTTTGAAACGCTCATAGTTTATGGAACTGCCGGCGAGTTCCTGTAACCTTCATGCAGTATTCAGACCGTATAACGACGCGGCGAGCTTATCATTACTTTTCGCAGTAATTACAGGAATCTAATTAACTGGACACAGAAGGGGTCTGCTGTAACAGCCACTTCGGGACTTGCGAATGCGCACGCCAAGACACACTCACGTTCGCGTCCATACAATGTGCATCACCGCTAGACGATGCTGCATCACTGTTATACTAGTTTCCGAGACGGAGGCAGAGTTTAGCACTAAGTTTCTTGACGCTGTAACAACCGTTTAGCAGTCTGCGAAAGATCTCACAATTATTACAACATTTTTAGAACAAAAACCACACAGATACAAGGCAAGCGGTTATTCGTACTTTATACAGCAAAATTCCCTGTGTACAATTGCATGTATCCTGATAATAAACCTCGTAAATATTTGCGTATGTACCGCACTGTTCACATGTTTATCTCCACAAAATGTTCACGCTCATGAAAAACGCCATTCACGAGCTACGGGGAAATGCATACGCCAATCGATTCCTCATTCAAATACTAACACACTGGTTGATGCTGTATACAGTACATTTTTATTTCTTTCCGACGTAACCTGGTGAATAAGGCTGATATGGGGTCGCTCCCTTTAAGGAAATTAGTCAGCCGACTGCTGTTTTTTTATTTTTTTTGCAGAATCTGTGAACGCCAGTTACCACATATGGTTCCTCGAGACATCCAGTCGACGGAAGCTGAAGGCGCGGCAAGCCTGCAGTGTCGAGTCGGCTTGCCGGCACAACAGCGACTTCACCGTCCATCTGCTGTCAAACGGAAACATCAGCTCCTCCGACTGTCCTTACCACGACGCACTTTCGAAAATACCTAATTTCCGGTCTGCGGTGTTAAATGCGAGTGTCATACTCGCCGATACTCCGCTGGCACCTCTTCAAGCCAAGGAAGGGCCGCTCACTCGAAGCAGCTATGCTACAGAACACCTGAGTGACTTTCTGCGCCTCGCCATGCTTTGGATCCACGGTGGTATATACATCGACTTAGACGTCATCGTAATGAAGTCACTGGAAGGAATAAGGAATACCGTCTTCTACGAGAGTGAGCAATATAACAACTTGGCCACCACTGTACTATTCTTCGACAAGCATCATCCCGCCCTCGGAGCGCTTATGGATGAGACGGCGCGCATGTACCGCCCTGCTACATGGAGGACTGTACCTGAGGCGGTGGAAACGCTTCTTTCAGACGCTGTATTTTCTCGCATCGTAAATATTGCAAGTTCGTCAGCATTCTTGCCTGTTTACTATCCAGGCTGGAAGACATTGTTCGATCCTAAGGATGCGTCAGATGTACTAAAGACTATAAATGGCAGCTACGGCGTCCACTTCTGGAACAGTATCAGCAAAGGGGAGCGAGTGGTGCCGGGGTCTGGCTGTGCGTTGGACCTCCTCGCTCGTGCCCACTGCCCCGAGGTGCATAGATTAGCGCTCTCTGATGGGGACTTTTGATGCCAGCGCATTCTGTGCCTCCTTAGGGACGCCGTTAGGATGATTTTGTTGTTATACTCTTCTGGGACAGGGCACAGTTGCTCGTTCACAGCACACAATGACATACAGTAATACATTGTGGTGCAGTGCATGTTTGCCCATGTAAAACACCTAATAAAGTGGCCGTTGTAATTTACCTCCGTTGAAATGAACTCGTCTGTATTGTTCTTTATTTAATTCATGTATTCTATAAACTGATTTAAATCTTTGTACGAGGGTGTTTCAATAAAGACAGACTGAGACTCTGAAATCTTCTGGAAATTCGTGCCTTCTTCAATATCCCTGCCATTACCTTAGCTGTAACTTCTTTTTTTATATAACTAGAAATGTCTCTTTTTAACGTGCGATGGATAAAGAAGTCCATGAGGGCCGCATCTGGACAGTACAATGGGTAAGTGGATTGATGCAATATTTTGAGGAACGGTAAAAAATATAGTGGCTTTGCTCTGACTTGGAACCTGACTTGGAGTCAGAGGTATAAATGCATTGGGGGCGATTTTTAAGTAGGTATCAAAATATGCCTTCACCAATGTTATCTAGGCGTGGTAGAAATGCTGGGACGCGTGAATTTCACTCTTAGAGGAGCAATTAAAAAAGAAACAAAAGTGCCCAATTATAATTTTCAGAAATAAAGATTACAAAAGCACGAGTATAATTCTTTATCAAGCAACCGTCGTATATGTCCAGTTAAACAACGGCTCCTCCAAATAACGTGTTTTACTTCGAAACAAAAATGTGGCGAACATTTCCGAAAGGTGATCTGATCCTCAAATAATCAGGACTTGACGTTATCTCACACAAAGAAGCCTATCGACTGAAAAAAACGACGCGTTAAAAAAAAAACTTTACATTTGCGTGCGCGCGCAAACCGTCGCGTTGAGAATATCATGAGCTTCCAAAACAAAGAAACTGAGCAAGACGCGAAACTTTCTTTTCGCAACAATCTCTAGTCTCGGAGGTCCTTAAAACGTATAACCAAACAGTAAAGTAAAGAAACAAACAGTTGTTCTTTTCACAAAACCTGCATTGCCATTTTCCATTCGGAGCAGCCTACGGCTGCGGCGCACTCTAACGCCGTATACTGGAGACGGGCGCCGCCTGAAAGCTCGTATTGTCAACCAGGGAACATTAAGGGCACCACTGCCGTTCCCCTCGCTGCAGACCCCCAACACTGTACACACAGGGAAAGTGCTTTCTGGGCATCGATCGCACTACAACTTCACCGCCGCGTATGACCAATTCGCGTCGCCTTACCGCCTCGCTCTCGTGTGTGATGCCTAGTACGTGTAAAGAACCCAAGCACACGATTGCCTCCTGGCCTTTGTGCACCTTTGCACCGAGTGGACTCTTCTTTCCTTCCTCGTTACGCGGCTCGGACGGGCTCTGTAGAGAGCCATTCCGAGTGACGAGCGAACCTTTCAAAATGCTTGACCGCGCTCCCCACAGGGTTGCACGCGTTTATTTGGCCGCGTTGCATTTTCTGGCGCATTCCTGGCTGTGCTACGCCGCGTTTTCCCTGGTGCTCATTTTCCCTGGTGCTCATTTCCGAGCCTTCGGCTCCCATCTCGGGCTGACGGGTATTCATATCGTCGGTCACCATTGCCATCTAAACCGCGCTGTCCGAAATATTGGAGTATAAATCATTCCTATCATTGCCACCTCGACTGGTGGAGAACTTCAAACATTTCGAGATAATGCAGCTATTTTCATTTGCGCAAGGTTGCTCGCATACCTGGTAGCTGTGCACAACTGCACTCCCCTGCCTACATTGTGGTTTAGAGCGCTTTTCTGACCAACTGAACTCTGCACTGGTGTTCTTGTCTAACGAATCTGTCACTCCAAACATCTGCAAGTGCTGCCTTTGCGACGTACTCCCTTGATAGGTGCGCCAAATGGTCCACAGCTGGCCTAGCTGCTTCTCTAGCATTGCTTTGGTACATTATGTCGTCGAGCTCAATACGGTCCCCATCAATGGGCTCTACGCCATAGTCTACGGATCTAGCATCCCCCATGAGTGTAAATTTAGGCTCACAGGGATTAGCCTTTATTTCTAACGTCGGTAGAACCATGCGTGCTGCTACTTCGCACTTTCCGTGTGCTACTTCTACGGCTGCCTAACATATTTGCTGATTTGCCTGTTTCATTTTTTTCAATACCTTGCTCTAGAGCCTCATTACTTGCGTGTTGTTGCCTTATCAATTCCTCCCTTTTTAATACCTTCTCATGCACAATTGCTTCCTCTTCCTTCTCTTTTAGAAATAGGTTGCCGAAATATTCAAAGTATTCCTTTATCACTGTTGCTTTCTAAAAGGGCTCTAATTTTGCCTTCTGAGCTGTCATCCTCTACCGCTACGTCGAGTTCTTCACACAACCGCAACAAGCTACCCTTCGTCAAACTCATCAGGTCCATGGTCATTACTTTAAGCTTTGTCTCAGCTATTCTATATTACTTGCTGCGAAGCTCGCAGAAATGGCAATGCAAGTAAAAAACCTGCCAGCGGATCAGTTCACTCTTACCAAGGAAATTTTAAGCTTGCAAAATATAGCAGAAACCAAACGGCCATCCACCGAAGTAGCACCAAGTTGCCAAGTTCTCCTCAACCGCATCGAATCAATTGTGCCAAGACGGTGATCCTGCGTCGTTTTCATTGATTAGGATTGCGGTATACGTCTTAGTGCCAATTAATTCCACACAAGTATGAGGTCTGGCTTTAGTAGTTGGTTCAGATCAATGCTGAAGGCTGCTTTCGGTTGAAACACGCTACAACCACAGCATAATTACAGGCAGTTTTATACATTGTATTGGTGTTTAAAAAGTCAGGGCTAAAATATCTCTGGACAACATTCATTTGGGCTGGATGGCGCAAATTTGAATTAGGAAGGAACAGCGCCAACTAAGACGATCACGAGAGGGAGAACGACACAGGACAAGCGCCAACTTCATCTATCTTTATTCACCGAAAAATCCGCAAACTTAAGGAAAATCACAGACATGCGCACAATGGCCATAATGCGTTATCTGCCAAACCATTCTAGATAGGACATTTCGCTTTTGAAGAGGGTCACCGAAGTATCACTAACACAGTTTCAAAAGTGAAGTGTCCTATCTAGAATGGTTTGGCAGATAATGCATTATGGTCATTGTGCGCATGTCTGTGATTTTCCTTAAATTTGCTGATTTTAGGGTGAATAAAGATAGATGAAGTTGGCGCTTGTCCTCTGTCATTCTCCCTCTCGTGATCGTCGTAGTTGGCGCTGTTTATTCCTAATTCCAGCTAAAATATCTGATGACTCAAGCGCGAAGCCAGGCACTCACCCTGTACCCTGCAGTGATGATCCGCTGTATTCATTAAGTCGCTTGCGAATCAGATGACGGTGACTGGCACCGGCCTCAGACACCATCCCACCGCTGCCACCAGTTTTTTTGACTCGGCGTAGCGTTTAGGCCAAGAAGTCCGTTTGACTCCGGGAAGAGTACGTCAGGAGTAGAAGTGAAAGATTAGGGGTTTGTTTTACTATATTTACGTACTGAAACGAATAGTCAGATTATAGTGGGGACACACGTATGCAGAGGTCCGGACGCACATGACTGCGGACATCAAGACACTCATGTTAATACTGCACCAAAGGTCCACTTTTTAAAACGTTCTTCTTCCCTAGTTGCCTAGACAAAGGAATTCGATGGCCATTGCGGCTAATCACAGGTGTCGCACAGTTTGCAGAAAGCCGCCTCTGATGTCCAACGTTCGAAGCAAGGACAAAGAAATCTGGAAACAGATTTCGTTCGCTCTCCTTCCACGAAACAGTTCACGCTCCGCTTCCACGGCGGTTGCGGTCACTTCTAAATGAGCCGCTTGTATGGCCGTCACAGTCGGCGTCGGGCACTCCTGTCGCCGTCTGGGTGGCGCTCTTGCCTCAGGGGAAACGCCCATAGAGTGTGCAGTGCCAATTTGGGGCGCAGCAGGGCGATCCTTTCCGGTTTCGCTACATTTAGTATGACGTTTCTCGTGGCAGTTCACACATGCTTCCAAGGCTTGAACGCGCGGATGCATGCGAAAGTACTGCTGGCAGACGGAAGCTTCAGGAGTAAACCCTAGATTACAACACAGGTGTCCCGCCAGAAGAAACATTGTTCTTACCGATTCTAGTGGTGAACGGCCTGTCGCTCTGCAAAATCCGCCATATTAGAAGTACTGCGTAACTTGAAGTGCAGACCAAATGGTAGCGCCAGTGTTAGATTCGCTGCCAAAGACATGTGGTCAAAAACATTGAAGGCAGCATGTGTACCTTGAAGATTCGCTAGCGCTTCAGGTGTATTACGTGAAATAATGCAAGCACTAGAATGTTGTATTGAGGGTCGGGCGATGTGGCGCATCAGAAATTTTCGTAGTGGTACAGCGGCTGCATGCGTGAAGGTAAGATTCTCAATGCTTTAAGCGCTGAAACATAAAGTAAATCTAATGCGTATTTCGCTTCTAGTCAGAAATACGTTAGCGAAAATTCTAAGCCGCTATATAACGTAAAGTTTTCACGTAATCTTTCTTTTCACTGTTGGTACTATTTATAGTGGGTAATTTGCTTTAACATTTGCATACTGAAACCTGCTTTGTTTACAAAACCTATATGGGTTCTCTGGTGAACTTTGTAATATTATTACTGCTCATTTTCCTGTTTCGTGGCGTGACATTTCATTTGTATATTTATGTTAGCACTTATATTTGGCTATTTGGCAAGCAGGCATGAATTCATTACAAAGTTGTTCTTTTGATTGAGCTGCATATTAACCCAAGTTAATCCTTTTTTGGCTATTCTAATGTTGGTATATAACAATCGCTGTAGGCTCTTTTTGTTCTAAAAGCACGAGGCAATTTATGTTTTTTACTTATTCTATGCAGAAATGTCTTTCATTATTTTACCAAGAAACTCTGAGGGTGTTGAATAATATATAATAAAGATCGGTACATTTCTGTCTGATTTCATAAAGAAAGTTTTACCTGTCATGTATCAGCGATTATTGTACCTCCTTGTACAAAACAATGTTTTGTTATCTCCTTTATTGCTGTTGTGGTGCATATTTTTGTAACCTTGAAAAATATTTTATTTTATGTATCCAAGAAGTGGTAACAACCACAGCAACTAGTACCCGCCGTGGTTGCTCAGTGGCTATGGTGTTGGGCTGCTGAGCACGAGGTCGCGGGATCGAATCCCGGCCACGGCGGCCGCATTTCGATGGGGGCGAAATGCGAAAACACCCGTGTGCTTAGATTTAGGTGCACGTTAAAGAACCCTAGGTGGTCAAAATTTCCGGAGTCCTCCACTACGGCGTGCCTCATAATCAGAAAGTGGTTTTGGCACGTAAAACCCCAAATATTATTATTATTACCACAGCAACTAGCCATCTTATTCAGCACGTTATGCGTGAGATAAATCATAGCAGTCACTTTGGCATACAAATCTCCTTAGCAGTATGGTGCTGTTTGTTGTAATTTAAGTGTCCTGATTCTTGCCTTTATTCATTTTAGTATTATTGAGCAAAGGATAGTAGGTTTGCATAGGGATGAGTAACCGTGCAAACACAAGGCATGGCTGGAAGAGACAAGACACACAAGCCTACTTTGTCCGTGCGTCAATGTTGTGCATTTACTCTGTCGTTATCAATCAAGAGGCCCAAATTGCTCTTCAGCTGTATTTACTAATTCTCTCTTATTACAATTTCATTGGCACATCATTGAAAGGACTGATGCACACAGGAAGATGGACACTCGAAATGATGAAAAGTGGTGCAACTGGCGACAACTTTCACTGGCAATGCAGCGATGGCTACGTGGGCGGAGCCTATGCACATGTTTTACTGCGCCAAGTAGTCCGAACCTTTCGCTCGAGGTTTCAGTTTTCGGTCGCGCCAGCACTTTCCGCAAATGGGCGTTTTCGATGACTTCTTTCTCGCATGCATGTGGTAGATATATATTAGCCGTGTTAAGGCAGTATATATATATATATGCACTCAATTTCAGTCGAACTCTTACGCAAAACACAGTATTTCTGTAACTTTATGAAAGTGCGCTGCGAATATGCGCTCCGAAGGCTTTTTATCAGGTCTTCCCGAAGAGCATCCTCGCGTGTAACGACGTTCACGTCCTCCCAGGCCTTTTCCTTGGTATGTCCAGCGCTCACCCAATTTCGTAAAGGTAGTATACGTAATTTTTATAGTAGTATACGTAGGTAGTACGTATACTTCCTACGTAGTTACGTAGGAAGTATACGTATACTACCTACGTCAAGGTAGTATACGTATCGCAATTTTTCAGGGCGGTCGAAGGACTTAGTGAATTTGGATTGCTCAGCTGTTATGATTAAGCAATATCCAGGCACTGCATGTTCGTTAGACGCAATGAGCTAAGCATATTATTCTGCGCAGCGTACAAACGATGGCCTGGTCTGCGCAGCGTACAAATGTGGTGACGCACGACGCTAACCTTAATGTCTGTTCCACGAGGATAAACAACGCATGGAACTGTCAAGCAACAAATTACAGCCAAACGCAGTTCTCCTCTTTTGCGTTCGGAAGAAATCTTTTTACAGAAGAAAAAAAATGGCTGTGGCTTAGCTAAGCTTAAGCCCAGGATGCGAAGCATACTAGCCTTTATTTTAGTTGTTGAACCACTGTTTAGCCTGGTGAACTGCTGTTGCTTGGCTATATTTGGTTCGGCTAGACGAAGAAAGAACTCATGCGTTACTCTGCTTCGCCTTCAAGAGTGGAACGCGACAGCGTTCCCATCGACCCGCCAAGGGGTGTAAGACAATGGGCTACGGCGCAGCGACTACTCGCCCCGCATTGGACGCGGTGAGCGTCGAGCAACGCAGCGTTCGGCGCGGCAACTAAATGTGCGCCTGAGCAAGCGACGCACGCCAACACCGCATTCACTAGAGGCGCTTTTGTACCGCTTTGAAGCATCGTACTCGTGGCTCAGTGGTAGCGTCTCCGTCTCACACTCCGGAGACCCTGGTTCGATTCCCACCCGGCCCATCTTGCAAGAGTTGAGCCAAAGCCACCTAGAAAATCAGTCTCTGTAGCACGCCGCAACCTTCGCTTCTCATTCCAACGAGCAGCTCTGTCTCCAGGAGGCATCTCACCTCGTGAGTGTCTAGCAGAGGCAAGCGCAGCTGCTTATATACCGCCGCGACGCCGCGAGCGACGGCGCGAGTTGGAGCCCCGTTTCTCCTCTGTCGTGACGTCACGGTGTCACGTGGTATTGAAGGCGACACCGCCGCGCCTGAGGAGCTGGGTTGAGCTCTCGTAATATGCTTCGCATAATAAAGGTTCAGGTTTACAGGTGTGAAAAATCACTTATTCGTCCATACGTTATAAAACTTGCAAAAAGGGTCGATTATCGTACATATAGCTTTTAGGTGCGTAGTTCCCGCATGATACGGAGGCACTGCCACCGCCACTAGATGATGTCGTTTCTCTAGAGGAGAGCAGCGTGAGGGATATTGTGTGGGGTGGAAGAGGTGAAGATAAAAGAGGCAGGGAAATTAATTAGTTCGAAGCTGTCGCCACGCGACGGCATCTTTTCGATTAAGATAATTATGTGGTGGAGGGAAGTGTCTCCTGGTATCTCTAGTTTCAGTGTAGTTCAGTGGTTCTGTCGGTGCGTCGTCTGGGTTGGACAGCTCTTCCAAAGGCGCCTGGTTAGCGAACGCTCGGGCTACCGCATTAGCGCGTTCATTACCATGGAGAGAGGCGTCCAGACGATAAGCACCCTGTGTAACACTGTGGGGTGTAATGATGTAAGGATGCGGTGTGGGTAGGGTGTCACACTTCCTTGTGCCAAAGTCGTGCAGGCGGTTTCAGAATCAGTGACCACTGTGATAGGTCCATCCGGCGCCTGCGTGGTAAAAACGTGTACGATGCCTAGGGCAATAGCAGCCTCTTCCGCCGTGCCACTGTCCACAGTGTTGAACGTGGCCGAAGCTCTAAGAATGTCTGCTCTATCTAGTACGACTAGACATAGGGCACGTTTCTGTGGGTAGCGGGCCACGTCAGTGTATAGGACTGGAGTGTTTGATGTGTCATCGCCAAATAGGCCAGCCAGGGCTTGTGTTCTTGCCTTTTGTCGACCTTTATGACGGTCAGGGTGCATATTCCGGGGAATTGAGGCCACGTGAATTTTGTTGTGAACGCTAAGCGGAAGAAGTGTGCGGTTTTCCTGTTGTGGTTTTCTTGGTATTTGGTATCCTAGCCGGGATAGAATGTGGTACCCTTACATTGTTCGTTGCAGACTTCGCAATTGGCTGTTAAGATGACCTTCAACTAGTTCGCGGATGGTGTTGTGCACCCCCAGTCGTAGTAAGAGCTGCGTAGACACATGTTGGGGTAGTCCCAGCATGCCTTTAGTGCCGTACGGAGGAGGGTGTCCATCTGGTGCATCTCAGTCTGAGTCAGATTATGATAGGGGAGGTGGTAGGTTAATCGGCTAATTATAAGGGCTTGCACAATTCGGAGTACGTCTTTAAAAATGTCGCGAAGCTGCAGTCTCGTTCCGGAATTGCTGTCTGTGGCTGGGAGACGCGGTCGTTTGCGCTTAGATGACTTCAAGGTGTCACACTATACGTCGCGCTTAATCCAGTACACACTGCGTTAGCCAACCACAGTCATCTCGCCGACCTTCCGGCATGCGTCCGTGACAGCTAGCTGCGGGTCGCTTTTGCATACGTATGCGTAAACGTTGTACACGACTTCCTTAGCCTACGTGGGCGGCTTTTCCTTCGACAAATCTTGCCACGGATGCACGGCGGCTGGTATCACGGAACGCTGTGGACCTGCGTCGGCAGGCGACGTTAACGTGCTGCAACACGTGAACGCCATATTCGTTTAAAGGTGATGGAAAGGCGATACGAACGCCAGAACGCAAAGCACGGAATAGCGTGAAACGAAATTCCTTCCATGCGCGAAGGTTTTTCTTGATTATTAAATTTTTATCTGGCATTAGATAAGTGCAAGTTACTGTAACATTTTTATTTAACCTGCATAGCGTAAATATTATTTCGGTAGGGAACTCCATTCAGGGGCGTAGCAGAACAGGTGTGACTCGGCTCCGTAGACGGGCTGGCCACAGAAAGTTGTCGCCAAGCATAGAACAAGGAACATCGCTGGGGCCAATATTTCGACAAGGGCAAGGAGACAAGTCCTCTTGTCGAAACGTTGGCCCCATTGAAATTGCTTGTTCGACTACTATTTACCATTAAAATGAAGTATTGTTGTTCATGCTGAAGTATTATGCAATATGGAATAAAAATTTGCAGGGTGAAATGTCAAGAATCTGAAATTTGTCATGTGTTGTAGTGCTCATAACATACATTACCACAACGCTGTGCTGCCAGTGGCCACAGCAATATTTAGTGTATTGGACGTTTGGGAAGGACCAGAACGGGGGGAGAAGACACCACGTCATGTAGGCCTTTGCTGTCCAGTACTGTCATACCCAAGGCGTCATTTGTGAATGAGCTACCTAGCGGAAAGGTAGAGTCTGTTTGCAATACGCTTTTTTTTTTCTTTTTTACTGTGGCCAGCCTCAACTAAATACATCATAGAGCAACGTAATAATATTCAAGGAAAAATAAATTTTAAGCAAAGAAAGATGAGGAAAATAATTAAACGACAAAGAACAAGTAGAAACGCCAAGGAACGCGAATCGAATCTCGAAGGGACACCTATACTGTCTTTCTAAATCTATTAAGGCAAATTAAGCTACCACAAACGACGCAAGCACTGAGCCAAGCCAGATCCGCACGAGACAAACTCAAGTTCTTGCCCAAGTCCAAAGCTTCCCGACATGTAATACTTCTTGCACCGGAAACCAATCCCTGCGAGGAAACTTTCTTCTGCGGATTAAAGCAGCTCCGTAAATGAGCATACTTTGCTGCCTTCTCTCGCGCTTTGTCTTTGAGCACCCCTTCAGTGACATCCCATACGACCGCCAAGTGGACCACCAACACTTCGTCGTCAGTCTCGATGACTATGTGAGGCTTCAGCGTAGTACCCTCCCGAGGCGAGGTTAACCGAGGTTCTTCTTAAACCGAAGAAATGGGCAGAAAAATAAGATGCACGGAAGCACATTCTTATTATTCACTACCCGGTTGGCCAGCCTCATTCTCAGCGTCTCCTTTGTTGCATTAACAACCATGGCAATTTGTTAATTGGCTTCGTGATTTACTGAGGTCAGGAGATGTTGGACCTGGATTAATGCACCTTGAAACTAGCGCAAGAAAATATACAGTGACATTTTAGAATTGCAGGCTTGCGGTTGACCAGCAGATCATTTGATGGCATCAGCTCAGTTTCCAACCGAGCTTTCATGCATAGCTAGGCTGCACATTCCTTTTCGTCTTCGCTAGCATTTTCGTGCCGTTTCGTTCTTCTCGGGGTTGTAGTTGTGTTGAAGTACCTAACCGTTTACCTTTATTTGTATGTGGTAACGATGTTACGAAGAGAGCTACATTTTTCTCGTAGATTACGACATGGTAGTACTAAAACATTTGTGAAACTTAGTTACAGGTGCAACCTGGCGGCTCCTGCTTCTTGCTACTACCCCGTCCAGACTTAAGTCCACTAGACAGTTGGCAGCCTTAGTGATGATGCCAACGAGGCCGACAGGAACATGCGAGTAAACACATGTAATCAAGCAACGTCTTCTTGTCTGAAGCAACTTGTAGCCACTCAGCTATGAAGGAATTAACTTGAACGCAGTGCAGACTCCCTGCTTTCGGTGCAGGAATGCCCAAGTCCACGCCTTTTGTCGTACGAGCCTAGAGGCAATGCGGATTACAAGGACCACAATGCAAATTTCAAGACTGGTTGGAGGTCACTTACACAGTTTTGTTCTTTGCTTTGCACAAAAACTACTTAATTAATTAATTAATTATTGGATTTTACGTGCCAAAACCACTTTCTGATTATGAGGCATGCCGTAGCGGGGGACTCCGGAAATTTCGACCACCTGGGGTTCTTTAACGTGCACCTAAATCTAAGTACATGGGTAAAAACTATTTTGATAAGACTTAAGCAATTTAAAGCAATACAACGAGCTCTCAGGCGTGATATTAGGCATTACTAGGATCACCTCACCGTTAAGTATTAAGTTAAACATACTCTAAAAGTGAGTTTATTGCAAGTTCATCCTCATCGCTCTGCACTGCTGCATAATAAGTCTTTTTTAAACCATTTTTGCGCTCACTACACGTTCCGAGCACATGGATTGCATAAATGTGCAGCTTTGTGGGAAGCGAGCTCTCTGAAAGTAAATCTAATACGCCATTTTGCCCGTTTCTAATGGCCCATTATAAAATGAGCAAGGACTAGTAATCGAGAAATGTATTTTTAATGTAAGACCTCTTTCCATTCTCTTAATAAAACTTTGTTCTACTTTCATATTGAAGCAACTGGTTTTTTGACTGTGCCTTCTACGACGCATAGTTTGGCGCCTTACAATAAAATTCACATGGAATGCTTACGCCTGAAACAGAATTTTCGCCAAATATATTTCGTGAAGTGACCATTTGTCTTATAATGGAGAGCCTCCAATTTGTCAAAAGGAAATCCGAAGTGGTCGAGTGCCAGATTGGGACAGTTGGCATGAAATAACCTATTCAGAGAAGTGGTGCATACGGAGGAGCACGTAATACACACTTGACATTATGTTAAAGTGTAATTATTAATCCACACAAGACGAAATGAAAGCATTCCATCCTATAAGGAGTTCCTCACATTTGTTTACACTTTTTGCACATTTATTTAACTTGAGTCTGGCGACTTGTATTTGCTTCATTATAATCTATGCCTAGATGGTAAGCTACAGATTTGTCATTAGTGAGTGCTTATAGATATGGACTTGTGTTTTTCAGGTTGCCATAAAATTTACCATAAAAGTTGCCATAAAGTTACCTGGCCCGGCCCGAGTGCCATACACTCGAGCCGGGCCTCTTGGAATAGACGCGTAACTTGGCTCCATGCGTCGATTTCAAGTGTCTGTGGCCAAGGCCGTGCCCCTGCATGCATACCTTCGCGACCCCTCCAGTGTTTCACCTGTTTTGCAGCTCTATCTCGGCTGCCATCTATCCAAACAGTATGACCAGTTGTGGCCAATTATCGAACCATGATAATGTGGTGGAGTGTTCCCTGGGCTTGACATTCTATTTCGCTTAGGATTCTTAGCAAATATTCCTGTTATTTCAATTTATATGTGCCTTCAGTACCTAGTTTGTAATAGTTCATTTCGCTTAGAATTCTGAGAATCATCTTCTGCTATCATAATATATATAGGTCTGTATGCCCATTTTTGTAGTTCTTTTGTACTCTTGTATGTATATGTAATTCACATGTTCTTAATTCTCGTAATGCATAAAGCTGTATTACTGACTTACGTCATTTTTCGGTCCATAAATAATCTACAGCACTGTATAAAGTTCGAGGAACATAACAAAGGCTCTTGGGCAGGATAAATTAAGAGAAAAATTGAGTAATTATTTTAAGCACCTATAATATTTGAAAAAAGCAAGAATAGAGGAGTCCGGAAAAAGAAAACAATATTACAGTAGGGAAACCCGTGTTCCCATCATAAGTGTGGTAACAATGTGGTTTCCTTTCAGGGCAGTTATACCAGTCGCACTGGCACACAAGGTTTGATGCATGACACCTATGATACCCTTGGGATTGGTCAGCGAGACAAAGAGCTTTGCCGCACTCACGAATTATAAGGGTATAATAGGCCTCGTGCACACATTAATCGTGTTACACTTTGTTAAAATGTTATAAACTAGGATAAGGTGCCTCAGAAAGGCTGGCAAGCTTTTCGATAGAATAACCTATCTTCGTCAAATGCGGTTTTGTCATCCTCAACAGCATAGGCGCCGACTACAGGGGAGGGGGGGGGGGGGAGGGGGAGTGGCCCGAGCTTTTTCCGGAGGTTTCAAGGGGAGGGCTGCCCCCTCCCGGTCGTTGCCGAAGCCCCCTACCACCCACCCCCACACACCTAAAGTGTCATTACCAAAGCTTTGTCAACCACATCATTTGAGGTTCCTTTTGACTTTCCTCGACCTTTTCACTTTAAGTTTTCCGAGGCTGATAGCTTACTGCGTCATTCTTCGCGCTTACGTGCAGGGCATTTAATTAATACTTTCTCTTTATTTCCGCAAATCCTGTAATACTTTTTTTATTTACAACTTTTTTATGTAGCACTAATGTAATAACTTTTTATTTACAGAATTGAATGCATTATAACACTTGTTTGTATATGTTGTATCCCCACCGCTTATGCGATAACCCTACTATGATATCTTTAAGGAAATAAAATGAAATAGGGGGACACGCGCATTAGAAGCACTAGCGGTGGCTGCCTCATCCGCATTTTTGAACCTAAACATTGTTTTAAATTTCCACTGTAAACACCATGTACATACACAATATATTTAAATATACACACAGGACAAAGTTTATTATATTTTGAAAAGATGAAGGTAGCCAATTAATAATTATTTGTAAAGGTATGGACAGCTTAAGCCTAGAGAATGAATATGTTGCTCTTTGTTTTCCTGGCTTCAAAATGCTTTGCGTGCTGTTTCAACCATGAAAAATATCTACAGACTCAAATGACCCCCGCGGCAGTCTTCTACCAATGGTGTGCGAAATACACGTGAATGTTGCGTATCTCACTATTGCTTCTCTTTCCAGTAAGCAATCCTAACGTATCATGAAAAACGACATTTCTAATAATTTACAACATTTATTAGGGATGAAAACTTAGTTGCATGCAAAGGTCATAAACATAAACAGGGTGTCCCAAATAACTATCATGCACCAAGATTTAAAAAGAAGAGCAAGGCGTTACACGAAGAAAAACCGAGGGAATATTGTTTATGGTACAGTGGAGTAGCTGCCTGTAATTTTTTCGTTACTGATACTTATTTAGGTAATTGTAGTTAATTATGTTACTCAATACCTGCCGTGGTTGATTAGTGGCTATGGTGTTGGGCTGCTAAGCACGAGGTCGCGGGATCGAATCCCAGCCACGGCGGCTGCATTTCGATGGGAGAGAAAGAGATAGCCAAAAGGGAAGGAAAGACAGGGAGGTTAGCCAGTGTAAGTACCGGCTGGCTACCCCGTGCTGGGGAAAGGGGTAAAGGGAATACCAGGAGAAAGAAGAGAAAAAATAAGCGGAGAGAAATTCACACAGCAACGCGATGCTACGCGCTACAACATTCAAAGGCGGTTGCACAAATTTCAATGGGGGCGTGTTCACGTAAGGCTGCAAACACTTTATCTTCGGCCTAGCGCACCAGTTTCAGCCCTGACTCTCGAGAGTCAACGTGTGATACACAGGCTCTCTATCTAGAGCCAGCTACCACCGACAATAAAAGCACATGAAGTCACTATACTAACCTGTTAAAACTAACCTGCCAAGGATGACAGGGCTGCATTTGACGAAGATAGGTCCTGCTGTCCAAATGTTAACCAGCCTTTCTGAGGCACCTTATCCATGTTTATAACTTCTTACTAAAGTCAGCTACTCGATCTCTCAGCCTCCTTCTGTTAGCAATTTACAGTGAAATCAGTATGTTTCTTTGAGATACAGATAATAGAGCCGCTAGTGGGGCTATTAGTTAGTTATAAGTTAATGTAATGATAGTGCAGGACAAAATGCAGTATTGGCACTAACGCTCAACATTTCCGAGCTACATCCAGGTAGCTGTACCATACAATGTGCATGTGCTCAGGAGAGCTGAAAGCCACAAAAGAAGACGTAGTATCCACCCAAGGCTTTTACTAGTTGCATATCCTCATGTAAGCGCAGATTATTCGCCAGCTGTAAGTTAACCCAGCAATTACATAAATCCTTTATGTGAGGTGCCTTATTTGTATCACCCGCCGTGGTTGCTCAGTGGCTATGGTGTTAGGCTGCTGAGCACGAGGTCGCGGGATCGAATCCCGGCCACGGCGGCCGCATTTCGATGGGGGCGAAATGCGAAAACACCCGTGTACTTAGATTTAAGTGCACGTTAAAGAACCCCAGGTGGGCGAAATTTCCGGAGTCCTCCACTACGGCGTGCCTCATAATCAGAAAGTGGTTTTGGCACGTAAAACCCCATAATTTAATTTTTTTTATTTGTATGTTACATGTGCGAAGTTGTTGTGGCCTTGCTTGTTTTTTGTTTTCTTTGTAATCACGAGTAACTTACTTGCCTCAACACGCATTCTAAAACCTGTTTCTTCATCACTGAGGGTCTCGAAAGTTAATTTATACATAACCGTCTATATTAATAATAAGGTAGGCTTCGAGTTTAATTGTTATATCTTTGATGTTATGTTTATCTGCGAAGTAGTTTTCTTGTACATTGAAACACATCCACTCAATGCACAGTGCACACCCAAAAGCATCAACACCTGTTCTTGCTTTTTACCTTCCTCTGTTGTTTTCTTAACCTAGCATTGGTGCAATGGCCTGTCTGCATCAGCAAAAAAGTAGCAAAGTACGTAATGCCAAATGTTCAGTAGAGAATACAGAAACAAAGGTAAAGGATAAATTTCCCGTTATGGCGTATATGCGAACTTTCACTTATAATTTCAAATATTATGACATCTCGCTGTGGTGTGATTTGCTTACGTCATGAAATCAATTGCGTAGGATCTGTGCTAAAGTACACAACAAAGCAAAAAGTCAGTCAAGGTAAGAGCGGCAATGGAAAGTTAAGCACCGAAAATGTTTTATTTAATGCACCATTAATGTAGCTTATCTGCTCTCTTCTGTGGGATCACATACGTTCGGTAGACAGACCTTTGCACCAATGTTACCTTAAGGGGCCAACAGAGAAGGTAGAAATGAAGTACGTATATTAACACTTGGCTGCGCACTGTGTATTGTGTGGATGTGTTTCACTCTGCAAAAAGCTTCGTAGTAGATAATCATAGACACAAACATAAAATAATTAAAAATTGCAATTCTGTGTCAGTCAACCTTAATTCAGCTTCAGTGTTTATAGAACCACTTCTTTCGGCATATCCTCCAAGCTATAGGGACGCCTTACGTAAGTCAGTCATGATTGCAAATTAAAAATGCAAACAAAGAAAGTCGCAAGAGCTTTATGCGCGTGACATGCAAATGTGGCACCTAATATGTAACTAATTCATCTCTTTACTGAGGGTGATTCCAGCCATTACGTTATCCGCTCTTACAGGATTATTTGTGATCAATAAAAGAAGCCTTGCTCACGTCTTTCATTTCTCTTTGTGTATTTTGGCTTCGAATGCACCATGTGTGGGGTATTGCTACAGGTGCGTGTGTGTAGCTGGGTACAGTTTAGTTATCACCCGCTCTACTTCCTTCCTTGTCCTCATCACTCATGCGCTATCTTTCTCATAAGAAAATAACCTACCTTTACTGCATATTTTGCCAGCATGTTTGCTTTATGACAAGTTTTATATTACGGCAATCTATGTGAAAGTGAGAAATCTCAAATAAAATGTGTAGTGTAAATATTGCGGTAGTGTTTTTTAATATAGGTAATATTCAAGTTGTTATGGACCGTTGCACATTGTATGAAAGAATTAAATTGACGAGCAACTTTTTAATGTGGTGTTTTTGAGACCAGCTTTCAACTGAAGCTAGAAAACACGCACGAGTTGCATGGGAAAAGTGCCAACAAGAGGTAAGGAAAGGTAAGGTAAGACAGCTGTTTTTGCAGTTAAATTCGATTATCGGTTGCTAGCCAGTTCCTTTCAGGAAGCATTTTGTACTGCACAGATATTCTAATATAAGTTGGAATAATGCTCTGAATTCACTTTATTATCCGGTCCTCCTTTCTGCAACTTTGTAGCCCTATATTATATGTTTTGAGTGCCTGATTTGCTTAAGAGAAAATCCCAAGTTTTAAATGTCCAATGTTTTAAAAATGCTACGCTAAGAGATCAGTCGTGTCGGTTTCCCCTCTCTCTCGGAAGGCAGTTGTTGCTACACGCCTTTATTAACATTTTTGCCCTTAAAGAGCGGCGGTTAATTGGTTTGGGAAGTGGTGCGCGGGAAAAGATAAGGGAGGCAGTGAAAGGGAGGCCTAATTATCTACATTATGGGGTCTTATGCTTTTGCCCGTACGCTCAAGATGAACAAGCCTGGTCCCGGTGGCTGGAGCCTCAGGATCAACGAAGAATTCGTACAGTGACCGCCAGGACTAGTTGGCGGTCGCAGCTCTGCTGCGTCTAGGTAGTGCCCAGGTCTGAAGGGAAGTAGGTCGTCATTCCGTTGGGAGCGAAACAAGGGCTCTTTGCCTGGTGCCATAGTACAGCGGGTAGTCCCGGACTAAGTGTTAGAGGTCCACCCGGGTGTGGCAAGGGCTGCAGGTACTCGCAGCGAACGTTCCCCTCCACGAGGGTGTTGCTTTCTGCGAAAACGCTGCACGAGAAAGGGAGTAAGGCGAGTTCCAGTTTGTACCTGCCGGGGCAGAACCTACTGCTCACTAGTAACAGCCTGGGAGGGCAGACTAGGAATGCCCATGGGGTTGGATGTAGTGAGGGCATAGCTGCGCCGGTGGCCCTTGGCTCCGGCTACTGCTTCAGTGGGATTGTACCACTCACTTTGTATTTCCTTGTCTTAAGGCACATTGTTCAATAATTGTTCGGGTGGTCTCGACTGCGCGCATAGAAGCGTGGCACGTGCTAGTCGGTGGGCCCGCACATTTCCTGTTATACCCGTATGCCCTTGGATCTAGTGTAAGCGAATATCTTGACCTTGGCCACGCAGACGACGCACGGGGAGGCGGAGTTGGTAGACCACAGCGGTTGCTGTGCGAGTGTCCTTACAAGCTCTAAAGGCACCTTGGGAGCAGTGGTGTTTAGCATCTTTTAGAAATTTGTTAGCCGTGTGTTTAGCATGCTTGGCAAAATGTTCGATGATATACAGTGCCGTAGAGCTGTCAATGACATGTCTCGAGAGGTGGAGTTTACTGCCCCGTTCGGCTGCTCCCATATTTGTCTACGGCAAAGTGAACATTGGCTCCTCCTCTGGTCGTTGGATAGAAACATGTACATAGACTATATGGCACCTGCCAGAATGGTCGTTACCCTCGCCTAGTTCGTGTGTATACTCGTCATGGTGTTTGGCGTGGGCCTGTCTCCTTGCCGACTGATCTTGTCCCATGTTCTTCGCCAATGGCTTAGGGTTCGCAATTCATACTTGCTCCCAAAGAGGAAATATGCGTGTAGGCGCAGAAAGTTTAGAGATGTCATGCCCAATTTTAACCAAATCGGCCCTTGCTGTGTTTGTGGACTTGAGACGTGTCACATGAACATGCTCATGCGTTGAAATAACATCAGCGATGTCACCCAAAGCGCAGCAGCTTTTGAGTACAGGGAGTTGCGTGTGCTTTCAGATTCCTCCCATTACTGTCCTTTCCTTGAGGCAAGCTGAGTAATGCGTTGAGGCGATCCAGTGTATGTAGCCTCGCCAGTAGATTATGTATGAGAGTTTTGCAATTCAATTGCTGCCTGTCACGGCTTTCTAGCTCCGTTTTCATTTTAGTTCTCTTCGTCGCTGTTTTTTGATACGCTAGCAGTGTTAGCCATAGACATTCTGCTACTCCCTCTTTTCTGGGCACCACGGAACCTCAGGTGACCATCGAGCTGTAATTGTCAGCAACGGTAGCTTATTGCGGTAGTTGTCTGAACGGGGGCGCCTGAGCTATTTAGACTCCATTCTGGTTTCTTTCTTTCTCACTTTATTTTTCTTTCTTTCTTGTTTCTTTTTTTTGTTGGTGATTGGAATTAGTAACTCCCCAGTGTTTTCTTCTCAAATTGCAGCCACACGCTACATACGCAAGCATTCGTTTTTGGCGCTTTTTGCATTATTATATAGCCGCGGACTCCGTAACCACGATATGGTGTGTAATCTCTCGAACGTGACAAACATCATAATGCTTTCTCTTAATGAAGCCTGTTCCAAACGCGGGCCATCATCAACACAGCTTTCTGGGGTAAAGCATGGTGACAAGCATGCTTTTTACGTCACGAAAGTAAGATGTAATGGTGACGGGGCGTCAAAAACCACTGACAGACGGGCCAGTCAGACGGCAAATTGTTATCATGCTAAGCACGAGGTCGTGGGATCAAATGGCCGCCTAGGCGGCCGCATTTCGATAGAGACAAAATGCGAAACCGTCCTTGTCCTGTCCCATCAGAGCACTTGAAAGATACCCAGGCAGTTGAAATTATTGCGTAGTCGCCTAGTACGGCGTGACTCATAATAATATCGTGGTTTTGGCACGTAAAACAGCAGAATTGTTTTTGTTTTGTTTTGTATTGCTATGAACGACTTCGTGAGTGCTAAAGATGCAATACGTCGCCTTCCAAACGGCTCCTAATGAGGCGTGTTCACATGATGGGGAGCTTCTTTCCGTTTAGCAAGTCTGTGTTCATTGCATATCCGTGTTTCTGATTTGTGTATCTTCGTTCGTTTTCTTAACCGCCCGATTCATGGCGAATCCCTCACTGTGGGTATGTGCCACGGCCACTCCGGTCAGCAGCAGCAGCATCGCTTACAGAAGCAGGGTAAGCGCGATCGACATCAAGAGCCGAGAAGACTGATCACGTCCGCCGCACTCGGGGATCGAAGACTAAGATAGGCGGCCCCTCGCTGGCTGGCGGAAATGGCCGCTGCCGACGCGGTCACCTTTTGGCTCGTCTGATCCGCCCAAATTGTGGTCCCGCTGAACCGGGTGAGTAGTGCGTGTAGTGATGTGCGGAGCCAGTGAATCTCGACACTGCTCCCCAAGCTGAATCGAGCAATAACTCGCTGCATAGTCACTCTTGAGATAGGTGTCCCATTGATATATCAGTGCTGCCCTATGTTGGACGCATAAAATATGCTTCCTGAGAAAGACAGAAGTGAGTGCAGTTTCCTTCGTCGCGCCCGTGTCATTTACCTTTCGTCTTCGAGCAATCTTTTTTATGTTAGCATAGCCATGTGAAACAAGGCGAGGCAGAATGCTTTCAAAAGGGAGAGAAAATTAGTTCTCTCCATATCCTCGTATTTCTTGACTTGGGTGCGGGGTATTTAAAAAACTAGGATGATTTAGACGGATTTAAAGCTGTTGTAGCGTGATAAGTCCTTTGTCTGTCTATAGTGGGTGTCCCACCAAACTTTTGCCAAAATTTTTAAAAAATCTGAGGGCACCTCGACCCCAGCTAAATTCACTGTTTCCAGATTGCACATAACAAAATGCTGTCATACATTAAGCACAATAAAAGCCGAGGACACCAAAGCCCTTCTTATGAGTTGTGAATGCGAAAGCATTAATGGTCACTTGAACGCCGCAAAGCAGTCCGAGTTTTGAGCTCCTCGCAAGCAAGTGAGCGCGTTCAAACGCTTGGTCAGTTTCCTAGACAGCACAAGGCCGGTGCACTTCGATCCGTGACGTCGCGCTTCCTTGCCCGACTGCCATGAAACCTAATGTGATCGCTTCCTAGTAAGTCGCGTTAATCATACCGCCACCGCTTTTTTCACGCCGGGCATGGCAATGGATATTTCGGGTGAAGTAGCATAGTTTCATAAAGCAGAGCGCACAGGCCTGCTGTTTAGAAGGCGCTGGTTTAGCCCTTTCTATAGGACACTCGGCTTCTGAGCTTGGGGTCGTTGGTTTGAAACACTGCCGCGGACATTTTAAAGTGAAGCTATCTTGGCCTGTTCCTTCGACTTTCCCACTGCTGCTACTGCTGCTGCTGCTGCCTGGCGCTTCGCGTCGGGGGCTGGTTCAGAGCGTGTGCATACATAACAGGAGCGCGGCAGAGAGGAAAAGCGATGCGAGAAACTCGTTTGGACCATTGCACCGCGTCAAATGTGCGTAATTCCCTCTGGAGCTCCCCAGGCCTCACCACTTAAGCTTCTCAACAGCTGCAATTGTCCGTGACTTCCCACCCCCTCCTCCTACACACAAACGCATTGCAGAAATTGCAACGCTTATTTTTCTATTCACTTGCAAAAGCCGTGGGAAAGGATGCAGAGAAGGGGTAGAAACGACGCAGTCGCGAGGCCAGTGAATAACAGCCTTGCCATTCTTCGCCAGGAGAGGTGACGTGAGAAGGCAAGGAAACGCTACTACTACAGGCACGACAGCGGTGGCGGGCGAACGGGGTAAATTTAAGTTCAAGGTACGGTACGGTACGTTTCTGCTATTTCTCAAAAATGAATACCATGCAAATTTGTCCAGCGGACAACTTATACAGAGCGTGCAGAAGCGGAGCCGCATCAATTTAAGAGCACCGTAGGACCTAGGCGACACTACGGAAGCGGTCACACGTGATATCAACACTTCTATATGTGCGCGTTGTGGTCGCTTTGCGGTTATGGCATTGCTCGAGGTCGCGGATTTGATCCAAACCTCAGCATCCGCATTTCGACAAGGGTCAAATAAAAAACGCTGGCGCGCTTAGGGACACGTTAAAGAACATCACGGTGTCAAAGTTAATCCGGCGTCCGCCACCACGGCGTGCCTCAAATTCCTATCGTGGCTTCGGTACATACCGCCCCATAATTCAAATAATGTTGACTACCTTAACATAAAGTACATGAAAAAGACGTAGAGGAGAAAGATAGATACGACAAACTCTCCCAGCTCTCAGTTTTGATGAAAGTTTACTATTCCTGCCACGTTGGGGATGTGCCATGTGAGACAATATGCTCAACCCTCTCAGTGGTTGTGAAATAGGGTGTGCAACAACGTATCAAGCAAACACCTCTCCGTGTGTATTCTGTGTACTACGCATACAAACAGCAGTGGTGCACCCTAGGTAACGTTTAACATCCACTCACCACTCTCGGGATGGAATAAACGTTGAAGAAATTAAAAATTCGCCGTCTTAATCACCGCTGATTATTGTCAATCAAAGCAAACAGCACAGAAAACTTCGCTTACATCAATTCCCACAGTGCCTGAGATACGCATAATTTTTTTCCTTTTGAGTTTATTCTGTTTGTACAGCGCAGCGTTGGATGAAAGGGTGGGGGATTTAAGTTACGTGAGAAGGAAAACGGAGAGGAGAGTGTAGCTGTACTGTGAGGCGTAAATCGGTGGAGGGTGTGGCAAAAGCGTGAGAATAAAAGCGTACCGCGATGACAGTAGCTACGAGATGCCGCCACATTCGCGCGCGTCGTCTTGGAGGTCTGTCGGCAGCGGCTGCTGTGAACCGCGCCCACGTGTCACTCACGCGCTTGCTCACGCGATCTCCACATTAGCGAAGCAATCACTGCGCACTTCGCTTCATTTGCAACATGCCGCACGATACAAATTGTACGCTCCAGCTAATATATGAAAGCACGTATTCGCGCTTTCCAGATACGCTAACGCCGCCGCGCGGATTTTTTCGGAACCCGGGAGGCGGTGATGGATTTTCCGCCCACGTGGTTTCCGCAGCTGTGTTGGCGCTTTGGTACTCTTTGATATGGGGAAAAAAAAAAAAAACAGTCGACGAGCGAAGAGCAACCGCATGCGCACTGTGCCACAATGCACAAATCGTGCAATATTGGGAAAAGTATTGGGAAAAGCACCACTTTCCAAAAGAAAAAAGAAAGACAGGAAGTTGTGGGTGATCAAGCTCCGCATCGGGAAGCAAGTGAGGGAAGAAATAGTCATATGTAGCGAGAATTTCAACAAAAACTTCTTTTGGGGCCACCTTGGTGAGTGTACTTGACTGTTGCTCAATGATTTCATTTTATTTTTGTGGCGAGCTCTTACGAAAGCGGCTGAAGAGAAACGCTGTGACTTCGCAAAAGATCCCGCTGCGGTCCCACGAAGCGAGACTGAGACCTAGGTGTAACTGAGACCTAGCGTTGGCCGAAGAAGGCCCTCTACAGATTCCCAAAATAAATTTAAGTACACAAGTGTCACCGTTTATTAAGTTTTCTGCCTGCACTCGCACTGTTTCGGCAAATACTCTGCGACGGTGCCTGACGCTCCGTCGCGAGCATTGCAAACTAGAGAACCTATTCCGCAACTGTTCGTAGTCGTTTTGTGTGAGAACGAAACAGGCGGTCTATGCACAAGGCGTTCGCTGATTTTTTTTTTTTTCTGTATTCAAAGGTGTGTACTGACCGGGGGTCGAGCGCGCGTGTTTCTGGTTTTGTAGTTTTGTTTGGTCTTAAAGTATCTCTTCTATAACAATGTTGCAAGAAACAAGGGCCAGGATTACGTACCTGAAGCGGTCATTGATGAAGAATGCGCATGCGAGCTTCCCTACAGCACGCGAAAACATTAATCGTGCTGTAAAACGGGGCGCGCTGGCACACGTCATAGTGTCACTCATATATTGTAAATCGGCACTACTGAAATGTTTACGTATTATCCGGCATCATTAACAAGCATTCCGTATATAAGCCGGTGCGTCGAGCCATTTATCTCATCGTGAATGCACCCAACGTTTACCTTATGCAGCGGCATAAAGCGCATACTGCGCTTTGTTTACATCTGAGCGCTACCGATTAACTGCTTGATGTCAATTCTTGTACATCGCGTATAGGTTACGAAACGTAAGGATACATAGTGACCTTTACGGCGCCGGTTACACTGCAGACTTCAACTTTTATAGTATGCGGCGGGCCTCTCACGGCGCTTGTCTGCAGGCAGAGTTACTCGACCTGAACAGCCGCGCTTGTCGTCTTTCGTATTTCACACCATATTATATGGCCAGCGTTAAACGTAACCTCTCCCTCTACAACACATCTCTGCGTTTCCTTAGCAATGTTAAGGATCGCGCTTAGAGATACCAGAGGCCCGTAAGCCGCCTGCTTCTGCAGATGCGCACGCTTTCGTATCGCCTCCATCACCTCTATCCCCGCCATATTGGAACGCTCTCCGCGCCACCTATAGGCGCTGGAAAGTGCGAATAGATCTGCGCTTAAATTTCGCGTTAGTGGGTACCGTAATCGTCGATGAATTCGTTAATACATTCATTTGTTTATAGCCATCACCGAGACGAAGTTAGAATGCAGTCGAGAGCGTGTGCGGACAAGAAACGCGCGGATAACAGGTTTCCGAGAGCGGGGTTGACGTGAGGCCCTGGCGACGCGCACTCCTCCCACGCGGCACCTGGTGTGCCAGCATCTGTGCCCTTTCACCCCCTCTGCTCCCTCTAGGCGCGCACGTGGCGTGTATTTCAGCCAGTGGGAATTTAGGCGCCCTTTAGATGCTACATACGCTGGCTTTTCCGCATTATGACCATTTATTTATTTATTTATTTATTTATTTATTTATTTATTTATTTATTTATTTATTTGGATGGCCTAAGGGCCCGTTAGGATCATACATAGGGGGGAACGAAAAATTTCAAGCGTAAGTGGAATGTGTACAATGCAAATATTATATGAAGGAGTTAGGAACAATAAAAAAAAGATCTATGCGTCGAGCAGAAACAAATAAAATAGATAAAAAGAAATAAATAAAAGAGAAACGTAGTTTAGCAATATCTGGTAGCGTGAAAAACGCATAAGAACCTAAAATGCGATGTTAACAACCCATACCCATCAGAACACGAGTGTAAAGATACAACCTAATGATGATTTCGGTAAACAACCTACACAGATACATATCAGATGAAACGGAATGAATTTTATACAGTGCCAAGCGCATGAAAACACTGTTTAAGTAAATGTTCGAGCAAATGTTGGTTCGGACAATGCTTTCGCATCAATATGCGAGTGCCGTGTAGCTGGACAGAACCAAGGTAGTGTTCTTTGCCGTCGCTTGGAACAAGTGGGACTATTTTTCATATTTTGCCTAACTACACAATTAGTTATTAATTGGTTCACTCCCTAAAAATTGCAATGAGAGCAAAATTAGGAATCAGGAATTTGTAGGTTCATCATGAAAAATTCCCGATCCATCTTTCTGCTGCTCAATGCAGGCTATATAGAAGTTCTTGGTTTTTTCCAAGCGTTAGAAAAACACGATAAAGTGCCGAACCACAAATCGTGCGTCATTTTGCGCGCGCTTTTGCGGGCTCCTTACAAGCTTGGAAAAAACTTAACACCAATAGGGCAACAAAAAGATGGATCGGAAATAGTGAACTTTTTATAATTGTTTAATTCCGCGAAACACAAAAGGTAATGGCTTGCTCCCTGCGACGGCCAACAACGTTACCGTGGTTCTGCCCAGCTACGTGACATTTGCGTATTTTTTTAATTTTGGCACAAGTTATGTGGAACGCCTTGTATATTGGCCTTGAGCTTCACCACTGGAAAAGCTGGCGCCTCTGTCGGCGTGACGTGCTATTAGGGATCACGTGGACACAGCGGCCGCGTCGGCTGCTTCGGGAGCGCCGAAGCGAGCTGAAAACGAGTACGCTGCGGTCCTCATTTAGCGGCGAGATTTTCCCGCTTGGAGTGTCTCCTTTACAACGCTTGAAAGCACTACAATAGGTAGTGGCTGCCTTTGAAGGCGCGCAACATGGTAGGCTACTGCTCGGTGCCGCAATGCCGGACGTACGCAACGGAGCCCCGTGTCAGCCTTATTCATACGTAGCCGCAGGACAAGAAGATGCGTGAAGCTTGGCTTGCGAAACATAAAACCGGCAAGCAGTCATCGGCTACAACTCGGGTATGCAGCAAGCACAGACGCGAGGACGATTTCTGCTACGGCGCCGGGTCTGCGATGTTCGGAAAACGCGCAGTGACACGCTCGCCCGAGTCCGCTGCCCGACTAATGTCATGACGGTTTGGTCTATGCACTTGTCGATGCCATAGACACTGGCAAGTTCACTGGAGTCGAAAGTGAGTGGTAAGAAGCACATTTAAAAAAATTAAAGCATGGCATATGGTCATGTTTGTGTTATGAAATAATGCACTGGATTACAAAAAAAGAAGCAGCGGGAAATCGCACGCTGAGAACACCGATAAACATACAGTGCGACGCAACTCGAGAAATAATGTTGAAACGTCCAAGAATTTAGAAAAAAAAAGATCGAATAGTCGCGACGGCACATCAGAGTCCCCGTAGGCATCGAAGTCTTTACAATTAAATTATTTTTGAACAGCTCTGATAGCGCCCACGCAACAATGGCTGCTTGTATACTGTCAAATGCTCATATTCTGCGGCCTAAAGCTCATGGCACGGAGCGAAAACGCGCACGCGGCGAAAACAAAACAGTGCGCGGACAAGCATGCAGACGCGCAGTCGGTCGCTGCGAATCTGTTCGATCGCTGCATTGAGGCTTCATTCTATTATGCTCCATTTAGTTATACAAACACTATAAGAACATATTTCACATAGTTTGCTCTCAGCGTTTACCTACCTTTCACGCAAGAAGCCGGTTTGGGAGACTCTATCGCGGCGACTGCGCGCGGTGGCGTTCACTGTACGTATTCGGTAAAGAGATAGCGTCTGTAAACGATGCTATGCTTTCAGTTTGCCCAAGATTATTATTTAGACAGTAAAAAACTTCTCTCATTTCGAAAGTACTTACAGAAATGTCCGAGAGAGCTCGCGCGTGGTATTCTCTGTGAGCGCTGACAGCAAAACCTATGAGGAGCGCGCCGCGTGATCCCTCATACTACGCAAGCGAGGCGCTCCCGATAGATGGCGACTCCGTAACTCCTCGCCGCTAATATCGAGGGGGCCGTGGAATGCTGCATAAACCATGACCACAGTGCGGTTGGTTATCCGAGCTAGGTTGTACGGCAACATCTGTGAAGGGGATCGTGCAAAAGAGGGGACAAACGAGATGACTGTGTATGTGTTTGCGTCGTTTGTTCCACCTTTCTCACTATTCCCTTCGAACATGAGCTCGGATTTGTGAAAGATAAGCAGGCCTCTCTACGTGTTAAAGAGGCTGATAAGAGCCGTCTGGCAGACGGCCTATATTTATTGCCTCCCTATCGCTCATGAAGCCGTTCACAGCATTGAAGCCCTAAGGCTGCGACAGATGACTCTCCACGCACCGGCAGTGTGCTCCGATGACGCTGTTCGTAGCTTTCCCAAACTACACTAAAACGACGTACACTTCATTCTCTATTAAAGGAGTGCACGTCGCTCGAACGATACTTCCGTTCGCAACAGCAGTACCCAAATTTACCATTAAATTTTTTGAGAGCTAGCTCTTAATGTGGCGAGCTTCGCCGGCGTAGCCGAGTGAATGAGCACAACAGCAAAAGACGAAAGAGCGAATGCGGAGGGGCAGATGAAAGACGTGACCCGCGAACGGCGAAAACCAATGAGAGCGGCGCCTTCAGAAACAACTGCTCGCGTCAGCTCTCGCTCGCGCTTGTTTGCTTTGGTCTGTCTCGTTCGCGCTTGTTTCGATTGTCACGGTTTGCCATTACTTTGTAATCTGATTGTATGCGCGACGCGTATTGCGTATTACTTTCTGAAAGCCAAGCGGCACCAGCCATTACTTTCGAACCTTCGTAAAAGCGGACGCGCTTGACCTGCCGATGAGATTTTCGACGATTGCCGACTGTCTCTTTCAAATTCTTTGCCTTTATATATTACGAAATGGAAACGTGTATACAGCTGCGCTCAAATTTCTCATTAGGGAGTATCGGGATCGTCGGTGAATATTTAATGCGCTCTTGTTCCTCTAGTGCCAAGCCTTGGTGAACCTGGAGAACAGTTTAAGTTATCAATGCTGATACTTGCACACCCGATCAGTTCAAAGCGTAGTCTTGGACAAATTGGAGGGTGATGTCGCGTCTGAAAACGCAAACTAAAGAACGCCGCCGTCAATCATTTTGTCACAATGAAGAAAGAATGTGGCTGCTGCCACGGCAGAGGCCAGACACAAGCCGGAAACGGAACTTACTTTCTAACACTGTACTCTCGCACGCAGAGCGCTGGAGCTTCGTTTGTTGTACGACACGGGGCGGTCGCTATCTTGTAAATCGCCAGCTAACAGAAAATCAGGCGTGACCAGCATTGAAAACAGTACAAACAGCACACGAACTAGCAAGCCTGCGCTGGAACGGTGCGCCTAACAAACACTCCCAAAACTCTCTCGTGATGCGTGCAAGCAGTCCACCCCATGGGTATTTATGTACGAGAAGAAATAATAAACAAGCGCGAGACAAGTAAAAAATACAGACAATAAACGCGACAAACAATGCAGTCAAAAGCAGTAGAAAGGAACACACATTACAAAAAATTACAAAAATAAAAATAAAAAAATTAAATATACATGAGAAATTTAATGCGTACACAAAAAAAAAAATTGTTAGAAGGACAGTTGTGAGAACAGGTCAGACCACAAAGGCTTATCTGGGGCGTGTTCGTTCGAACATTGATCTGAAGAAGCGTCGGGCTGATGGTACCTAACTGGCCAAAACAATTGCGGACTGGCGCCGCGGGTTGGTGTACTAGGCGAGTATGCAGGCCATGAGATCGCCACCTGCCAGCCACATTCTTCAGCTGTGTCGCGATGCACCCCATGCTGCCCCGACTTCCGAGCCGCTCTGACAATCTCTGAAGTGCCTCCGCACTAGCTCGTCCCTCACTGCGCGTCGGCGACTGACGTAGTCAACCGGTCAGGTGATTTAAGAAACAATGGGAGAGCTTCTTCACCGCCACGTAAGCGGCGTCGCGTCTGCGGCGATACAGTGGCAGCCATGTCGGGAGGGGCAGGCGTGCATGCTCTTGGTGACAACTTACTATGTGCCGAAAGTGCTCCAGATGGCAGTTTGACCTTCCTTTCAGCTACACTCTGTGAACGGTTTGAACCGTTTGGGGATTATCTTGTCCCCAAATAGTAATCGCCATCTATCTTGCCTGCATTTTTTTTTCTTAACTCTGCTTTGTCACGAGCGGTACGCGTGTCATCAGCATGACATTGTGTTCTTGACAGGATGGTAACGAGCAGAGAGTTTTCAAGAAAGGGGGCTGAAGCAAGACAGATGGGTGTTATTCTTTGGGGATAAGATATTCCCCAAAGGTTGTGATTTTTATTTTCAGTCTTGCGCGCGTGCGCCATACTAGTCTTACGCACTCGAGTTGCTTGGATCACTTACGCAGCACTCTCTTCGACCGGCATTTGGGTGTCGAAGGTCAAGCGATGAAGACGGCTCTCTTCGGTCTCCTAGTAGCCACGTTCACTGGTTTCGTGGGCGTCCAGAGCGTGACGACACACACCGAAGAAACGCTGCGTAAGTTCCCGCTCTCCATTCTATACCCAGGGCTCGAGCTGTGTGATTTTTTTTCCCAGGAAATTCTTAACATCCTTCGTCACGAGCGTTTGAGTGCACAGCGACTTTGTGGAGTCTTACCGTTTATGTGGCGGCCGAACGTGCGCTACTCAACGAATTGTAAAGATGGCGCTGAAGTCTTGATCCCAGCGCCTGTACATAGCGCGTTGACGAGGTTTTCGGCCAGGATGAAAACACATAGCTGTTAATCTTGGCTAGGAACTACACGTTGCAACAGCGGCATCTGCGTATGGAACGACTCCTATGAATATATACATGCTGTCGTAGCCCTTGCACTAGCTTTGTGATCTTCTGTCGACTTTTGATGACTGGACTGAAGCCTTCTCATCCCATTGTGCCGCCATCTTCTCTGCCGATGCGAATTTCATTAGGATGGTCGTCTTGCAGAAGGAGAGGTCTCGGTGCAGGAAACTTTTTACTGCTGCTGAGAAACCGGATAATTACTGCCTGTATGCTTTTGCCAATGGAACAAACGACAAAAAAAGACTAATATGCAACCGAGCTGTCAGGCATCATAAGAAGCAAATCCGGTCTATCTATTGTTATTGGGTAGAAAAAAAGGAAGCTATTGTAGAGAGATTTGCCCGTCGCGACTGGGTCTGGTCGAGACTCCGGACATTAGTCAAAAGTCGGGACTGTCTGCAAGCCTCGTCATCGTGATCATCTTTGATATCTATAGTATCTATGATATCTATGATATCTAGGCTATCTTTGATACCGATATATACGCGCTGGATGTCAAGAACTGGCTGGAAAGTCAGGTGTTTACATATGTAACTGTAAAAAAAAAGTTACTGTAGGTATAGTGACTTGTCGAAAATAGCAGACGTCACATGCGCTGCAGAGCGCATGACCAAACTTCTTTTTAAATAAATGGGAAGAAGCGAGGGGCAGCCGAACAGCTACGTAAGTGGTCGATGCGGCGCCATGTAACCTGTCAATGCTGAGACTGAGTTATGAGGGACGATGTATTGCAGTAAGCTAGAGAACTCGGCTAAACGTGAGACTATTCTACATATTCCGAACACTCAACAAAAACACGTTCGACGTAGCTTCGCATTTCTGATGAATGGTTGCCAACCGATTAATGACAAAATGCTCCATTGTCTGGTGTCTATATCGAAATACGGTCGACAAAGGCTGAATAGGCATTGATTGTACATTTTGTGTTCTGGTTAATGTTGCGTCAAGTTCACTGAGACTGCAGTGAAGCGCTCGAGCATGCACGTCAGCTGGACTGTCACCGCCTGTCGCCAATTTTAGGCACCGAGAGACTGCCAGTAGGCAATCGGTCAGCGCCGACAGCTCGAGCGCTAGCTTGGAACCAGTGACAAGCGATGGCAGTCCACCTGATGTGCGTGTTCGTCTGCTTCACCGCAAATACTAATTGTTCTTAGCGGAACTTGGCCAAATAGCGATATCGTATAGTTATTTCCAGTTTCTAGTGGGGTTTTGGGGGGCTTTCTTTGTGCAGACGAGACATTGTTGTGCCATTACCACAAGCCCGGATTCCGAATCTGCAAGATGCGGAATCTATCCTGCGAGCGCCCTAATTCTCCCTTCACTAGTCAAGATGCTGAGCCGTCGGGCAGCGGTGCCCTCCTGCGGGAGAAGCCTCAACGATCCGCATGTTTGGACGTGTCCGCGTGTGCCAGACAGCCCGGCGCCGCACCTCCCTTGCCTGGAGGTCACCGCGCGCGCGAACTTTGAACCGGGTGGCCAGCGCGGTCGCTGGTTGGACCCCTCGGACGACCGTCGTGTGCTGACTTTGTATTGGGCCGTTTCAGTGACAATGGTTCTTCGGGGATTATAAAAGCAGCAACGCGCTGCCTGAAAAACAGGATCCGCCGTCCCACCGGGAGAGAGTGTCGCTCCCGACTGGGGTGAGATGTGTCACGCGTTTTCGCCGGACGTCGTCGTGCGTGAACAGTCGCGTTTGTTGTGAGCACTCGGCCCCAGTGCCGACCCGTTCATGTCCTGTATGATAACCTGTATATAATGTATAAAGTCCCTTTTGTTATTCTCATCGACGCCAGGCTCGGAGTCTTCGCTACCAACGCTCTGTCACGAAACGGGTGACGAGCGCTACGGGACCACAAAGCCGTAATCGTGGTGCAGCGGTACAAGTTCGTAACACTGGCGGCACCGGTTGGATGTCATAACACTGGTGGCACCGGTTTGGATGTCCGTAACACTGGATGGCAGCTACGGGATTGACCGGCATCAGCTACCTCGGCGCGGTGAGTGCCTGAAGTTTACCTCAAACACCAGACTTTCTCTGACACAGGTTATAGTAGCTTAGGGAAGGATTTGGTGTTGCATTGTGATAACCTTGTGTGTTTCAAGCCTAGTAAGAGTGTTTTGAAAACCAGGGGATGCTGAGGGGGTAAACAGGGCAGTGTGCGAAATACTTGCATATGTCTTACTAGTAGTGTTATAGTAGCGTACGGCAGGTATATTCAAAAAGGGTAAACAGCAGGAGGACAGTGTGAACGATGGAGAAGTACAAGGTGAAGGAACTTCTCGAAATTTGTGAGGAGTTGGGCATTGAGTTGGGCTCAACCAAAAGAAAGAATGCGATCCTTGAGGTCATGAGGACTGGGGACGTAACGGCTGAGGAAGCCGCTGAGGCCTGGGCGGATATCAATGAACGTCGGGAAAGGGAGGAAAGGGAGAAGGAACGTTGCGAGCAGGAAAGGAGAGAACAGGAACGTCGCGAAGAGGAAAAGGAGGAAAGGAGAGAACAGCAACGTCGCGAGGAGGAAAAGGAGGAAAGGAGAGAGATTCGTGAGCACGAGCTTAAAATGAAAGAGTTGGAGACCCGAAATAGCTCGCCAGCGCCTAGTCTCACTTCCAATGTTCCAAGAATACGCGATCAACTTCCACCCTTTGTCGTCGGAGAGGATATGGCCAAATACCTCGTGAAATTTGAGCACGTGTGCGAACGGAATAGCATTGAGCGATCCCTCTGGGCACAGAATCTGTTAGCGTTGCTTCCTGGGGAGGCATCAGACGTAATAACTTGCTTATCGAAAGAGGCGTTTGAGAGCTACAGTGATGTGAAGGAAGCGCTACTGCGGAAGTACAAATTGTCGCCCGAAGCTTTCCGGCAGAGGTTCCGGTATGCAAAAAAGGGTAAGGAGTCGAATGTTGACTTCGCGTTTCGTCTAAAAGCCGACTTGGTGGAATGGCTGAAGGGCGAAGAGGTTTACGACGACCGCGACAAAATTGTCGAATGCATCGCGTTGGAGCAGTTCTACCGTTGCATTGATGAGGATGTCCGGCTCTGGCTGCAAGATAGGCTAAAGGATGTCAAGCTAAACAAGGCAGCAGAGTTAGCGGAAGAGTATTACACACGCCGCAGCTTGCACAGCAAGGCAGTGCGCGTAGAAAAAGCTGATAGGAGAGATTGGTTTTCCGGGAAGCCCGACGAACGGAAGCAAATCACGCGTCGCGAGTTTCGGGACGACGAATCCCTTACCAAAGAAACTGTAAGGGAAGGGCAGAATACATCTCAGAATGATGACGATGGTCCGAAACAGCGAAACGAAATGACGCGTTCTTTTGAAAAACGGAAACCGTTAACCTGCTACAATTGCAAAAAGCAAGGGCACATCGCTGCAAGCTGCCCAGAGAGAATTGCTTTTGCAACGATACAGGAAACTCACAAGAACATGCGTCTATTGGAGCCCTATGTGCAGGAAATTAAGGTAAACGGCAAGAAGTGCCGAGCACTGCGGGACTCTGCAGCAACTATGGACGTTGTTCACCCGTCTTTCGTCTCCTCGAGTGATTTTACGGGAGAGTGCGTTAGGATACGGCAAGTGGCCGAGAAGGAGAGTGTCTGTTTACCGATCGCAACGGTTATCATTGAAGGAGAGTTTGGGAAACTTAACACCGAAGCCGCTGTGTCAGCCGCCCTCCCGGAGCAATTTTCCTACCTCTTCTCAAATAGCTCGGAGCAGCTGCTGAGGGATCACGGCAAATCATTCTTTGCCGACGTGGCGTACATGGCCCCCACGCGATCCAAAGCGCGCCCGCTGTCGAGGGAACTTGACTTAGCGTCGGTGAGCGAAGAGCGGTGCGGTACAGGGACCGATCAGGGTAACTTGAGTGGCGAGCAGTCACGGGAGAGGCAGAGCTCGGACGCTGGCCTAGACGAGCGGGTCCTGGAAGTGAGTGGGAGTGACGCGTGCAGTGCTAGCCGCGATATAGACGCGACGCCGCAATTAGGCGACGCGGGCTCCACACTCGCTCCGGTTTCCGCCAGCCGGCAGGAGCAGGCTGCAGTTGAAAGAGAAAGTCTGATTCGCGAGCAACAGGAAGACTGTTCATTAGCCGATCTGAGGAAGAGCGTCAAACGGGGAGTGAAAAAAAAAAGAGGGTTTCATTTGGCAAGGAATCTGGCTTATTGTACCGCCGCTACACGGATAAGCAGGGTCGCAAATATAAGCAGCTTCGGATTCCGCGAAAATATCGCCGGGAAAAATGAATGACCTCATTTGCTTCCTCAGAAGTATGTTTTCGGTCCAAGTGATTTCAAGGGGACCATTCTATTTGTAATTATTATTGCTGATTAATAATTGTTTCTATTTTGTTGCGTTGTTAATTTGAAAATTGGTTGTTTGAGCCTTGTGTACTAGATCGTACACCTGCCTCTTGTTGCAGCGGGAGCAAAAAGAGGGATAGCGATTTAGTTAGGTTGATTTGGATTATGGCCTTGTCTGGTGTTTGACGGGAGACAGAGGGCACTTGTTCGTGTTGGGTGTTGCCTTTTGCCGGTCGGTTTTGCAAGCTGCAGAACGACCAAGCGGGACCAGTGGTGAGAAGCAAGGTCTTAGGAACGACCCGAGCGGAGCTGGTCAAGGTGCCTTGGCGACGACGCGGTGAGCAGAGCTCCTGTCCTGGCGAGTCGGACCTGGGCACGTGAAGTTACCTGGCGTCCCGACACTGGACGTGAACTTGGACGAGCCTGACGAACGTGCGCGCCCGGCATCCGAGCCACGTGGAGGCAGCTCGTCTTCCCGGCGCCTTATCTGAGGGCGGGGATGCTGTTGTGCCATTACCACAAGCCCGGATTCCGAATCTGCAAGATGCGGAATCTATCCTGCGAGCGCCCTAATTCTCCCTTCACTAGTCAAGATGCTGAGCCGTCGGGCAGCGGTGTCCTCCTGCGGGAGAAGCCTCAACGATCCGCATGTTTGGACGTGTCCGCGTGTGCCAGACAGCCCGGCGCCGCACCTCCCTTGCCTGGAGGTCACCGCGCGCGCGAACTTTGAACCGGGTGGCCAGCGCGGTCGCTGGTTGGACCCCTCGGACGACCGTCGTGTGCTGACTTTGTATTGGGCCGTTTCAGTGACAATGGTTCTTCGGGGATTATAAAAGCAGCAACGCGCTGCCTGAAAAACAGGATCCGCCGTCCCACCGGGAGAGAGTGTCGCTCCCGACTGGGGTGAGATGTGTCACGCGTTTTCGCCGGACGTCGTCGTGCGAGAACAGTCGCGTTTGTTGTGAGCACTCGGCCCCAGTGCCGACCCGTTCATGTCCTGTATGATAACCTGTATATAATGTATAAAGTCCCTTTTGTTATTCTCATCGACGCCAGGCTCGGAGTCTTCGCTACCAACGCTCTGTCACGAAACGGGTGACGAGCGCTACGGGACCACAAAGCCGTAATCGTGGTGCAGCGGTACAAGTTCGTAACACTGGCGGCACCGGTTGGATGTCATAACACTGGTGGCACCGGTTTGGATGTCCGTAACAACATATAGACGCCTGTGTATGAAAATAATGAGATGACAGCCAAAGCAGCAACTCCTTACAAAGTACGCTTACCTTTACGCTTACCTGTACGCTTACGCTTTATTTATTTGTTTATCTGATTGTTTATTTACTTACTTGATTGCTTATGTATTTTCTTATTCTCAACCGTCCCAGAGCTTTATATAGAGGAGGGCCTTCAAAAAATATAAGTGTCAGCGGCTGTCTCGAAGATCTTGAATGTAGAGATGGCAGTGATGGAGACAGGTAGACGGTTCCAATCTCCCAAGGTTCTTGGTACTAATGAGTATGAGTAAATTTTTGTGCGACAGAGCGGTGCACCAACTCTTTGGGAGTTATTTATGCATTGACTTCCATAGGTCTACTTATGAAAGCCTACGTTTCTCGCTGAAGTTGATTCCATATTTACTTTTCTTGCAGCCTACTCGGATAAAGGGCATGCTGAGACCACTCGCGTATCGTCTGAGCTGTGCGCAAAGGACGCAGCCTGGAAGGCTCAGTTCTTGTGCGCCAACCGCTTTTATGCTCACGTGCAGCAGATTGAAGACGAGAGCGTAACCGAGTCGCATGACATCTGCAGGTGAGCGGTACCATGGGAGATGTAGCTGTTCGTGGCACTTGGTTTGACTACAACCCACGTTTTGTTTTGGCTCGACTGGCTGTCAAACTTGTGCTCGTAACGAGAGAACTGGGGTCAAGAGTTCGAAAAAAATAAAACGCAGACTTTCGCTCACTGACCAAGTCAAAACCGACGTTTATAGCAGAGTCCTTCTTTTTTTCTATGCGGTGCGACCAGGCGATTTTTCGTTGAATTCTGGACTTTGACAAACAAAATCTTGCACCTGCGCCTATACAAGTTCCCTAAGTGTGTTGTGCCACCATGGAAATGGCAGAATGGAGGTGTGCAAGAACTTTTTTTCAAAGTGGCTCGGCCTAAGGCGTGTTCTTTACAGCACAAATAAACCTTTCTCAAAATAAAATCGTCTCAAAGAATTCGTTCAGTGGTACTAAATATTTCAATAAAGTTTCCGCATATATGGTACAAGAATCAAGCGAGGAAAACAACTAAAGTACGATTAAATGACACCTGCAGTGAGCGTAGACATTGTCTTTTTTGCAACTTTAGCGACCATCCGGCAGTGCTGCCGTTTATCGTAACTGTAAAAAAAAGAATAAATTGTCATCGCTTAATGAAAAGTATTGGATCTGTAAGCATTTCTGTGTCGATTCACGGAGGAAAACCATCGCTGACGCGTTACTCTCAGAAGCTGAGTGCCTTCTTACCCACCGAGCTTCCAGAAGGCGAATACACCTGAATCATATTTATGTGTTGTACCGCGTCGACTGTATAATAAATGTGTACGCATTTTTATGTTGACTCACTGAGGAAAGCCGTCGCTGGTGCATGGTGCATGGCGCTCAGAAGCCGAGTGTTTTACCCACAGAGCTAGACACTCACGCTTTCACAAGGCGAACACATCTGAACCATATGAATGTGTTTTGCCCCGTTGTCTGCGTATTAAATGAGTAAGCATTTCTTTGTGGACTCACTGAGGAAAACCTTCACTGACGCGTGACACCCAGAAGCCGAGGCTCTTGCCCACCCGGCTCAACACCCACACTTGCAGAAGGCGAATGCATCTGAACCCTATGAATGTGCTGTACCGTGTTGTCTGTGTTGTCAGGCAACGTAAAAGATAAGCAGTCAATGAGTTTAAAATGATGATAAAGACTGATGAGTTATATGGGTCTGATTGCGATTGATAATGGTTCGACGCGAATGGATGAGGTGCTAAAGAGTGATAAGAATTTACAGTGGCCGAAGTAACTCTGATAAGGTTGATAAAGGTCGGATCCTGTCCTGTAAGGTTAAAGAGCGATAAAGGTTGCAAGAGTCCATAAGGAATGGATCGAGTCTTATAAGGGTAAATAAGGGTAGGATCATGTGCGATGAGGTGGATAACGACCAATCAATGCTGATAAGGTTCGATAAGCGTTGGATCGAGCACAATCAGCTTGATTACGAGCGAGTTGATAAGGGGTTATACTATTTGGATCAAGAGCAAATATAGATTATAAGGCCAATAAAGCATACATTTAATGAATCGTTTGCTGCTTCGTCAATCGGGAAAACATACGTCGTGGCGTATACAGGGAGGCGAGCAAGGGGCGCAATGCTTACGCATACTCAGACAATTCTACATAATTATTCTTACATATTGTCGCGTATACCCAGCTGTAGTATACGCGCTGAATGAAGATCCAGGCGTTTGAACTTTATGAAACGTAAGCGGTGACGCGTGATACGAGATGAACTTTGTTGTCCTCTTCTTCAGTCCCCTAGCTGTGCCACCCCATGTGGCATTACCCCCTCTTCAAAAAAAGCAGGAAACCATACAGAGGCAGGACGTGAGAGCGCCGAGATGGCCTAGGACGAACACATCGGCTATAGTCTCAATCAATGTGGTTTGCGATATAGTCGCAAGGCACTGAGGGACGAGCAACAACATAAACTAACCTAAGCGGCTGAAAACGTTGAATATTAGGGGCTCTAGCACGGTTTCAACCGCACAACATGCACAATCTCAGATTGCGGTTGTCGACGTCGGGGAGGCTGGTTTCTATCAGGAAGGACCTCGCAATTCACGTCACTAATTCGCAGCAATCACCCGGTTGGAACTCGACATGTCGATGGCGGAGATTGTAACGGTGCGCATCGATGCTCTGTTGTTTCTTTATGTGTACTCGGGCAAGCTGACGGGCTTCTTCTGCGCGTTGCACGAAAAGTTCGGCATCTCGGGCGAGGTCGACATGATCGATGTTGTGGCACGGCAGCTTTGCTTGTAACATAGTCTGCACTTCACTCCGTAAACGTGGTAAAACGGCGTGAAGCGTGTTATTTCTTGCGTAGCAGTGTTATAGGCAAACATTACGCAAAGGAGTATCTCGTCCCACGTCTTGTGCTGTACGTCTACGTACATAGACAGCATGTCAGTCATCGTTTTGTTCAGTCGTTCGGTCAAGCCGTTTGTCTGCGGATGATAGGCAGTTGTCCTTCGATGGGTCGTGCAGCTGAGTTTAAAAACGTCTTCAATGAGCTGTGTTGTAAAGGCTTTACCTCCGCCTGTGATGACGTGTGATGGGTGGCCACGCCGTAGGACGATACTCTGTATGAAAAACTGAGCAACCTCGAAAGCTGTCCTCGAGGCAGCGCCTTTGTGTCAGCATAGTCTGTGGCCACGATTATCCACCTGTTGCAAGATGACAGTGGAAACGGGCCCAGAAGATCCATGCCGACCTGGCCGAAAGGTTTGCCAGGTGAGTCAATCGGATCCAGCGATCCCGCAGGCCTCACAGCTGGCGACTTTCTGCGCTGGCATTCACGGCAGGCTTGGACGTACCGCTTAACACACTCGGCAAGTTTCGGTCAGTAGTAGGATTTGCGCACTCTATCAAGCGTTCGCGTAAAGCCCAAATGGCCAGACGGAGGCCCGTCATGACAGGCGAAGAAAACTTCGGCACGGAGGTCTGCTGGAATGACCAAAAGGTAGGCCTTGTTGGTGGCAGCGGAGTTCTTATACAGGACGCCATGTCGTAAACAAAAAGACGACAATCCTCGAGAAATATGCCGGGGTATTTATGGGTTTCGTCCTTCCAGATGTTAGAATACAAGCCGTAGTGCGTCGACTGCGCGCTGTCGTGTGGACAAATCAGTAAAGCTTACGGCCCCAAGGAAAGCGCCGTTGTTCTCCAGTGTCTTGGCCGGTAGTGTCGATAGGGGCGCGCGAGAGTGCATCAGCGTCTTCGTGTATACGGCCCGACTTGTACACGATGGTCACGTCGTACACCAGCAAACGTAGACTACACCGTACCAGTCGTTCAGAAGGGTCCCGCAGATTTTCAAGCCAGCATAACGAGTGATGATCGGTTACAACTTTGAATGGGCGACCGTAGAGGTAAGGTCAAAACTTGGCCAGCACCCATACGGCGGCAAGACACTCTTTCTCTGTGATGGTTGTAGTTGGTCTCTGCACGCGATAGCGTGTGACTTGGGTAGGCGATCACTATTTCAATATCTAGCTTCCTGCCGTTGTAGAAGCACCGCACCAAGACCAACGTTACTGGCGTCTGTATGAACTGCTGTGTCCGCCTCCTCCTCAAAGTGGGCCAAAACTGGTGCTGACATCAAACGCTGTCGAAGCTCGGTGAAAGCAGTCTCTTGCTCTGAGGCCCAGACGAACGATGCATCGTCCCTCGTGAGACGAGTCAGCGGCTCTGCCATCTTCGAAAAATTTTCGATGAAACGCCGATAGTATGGCAAAGGCCCAGGAAGCGTCGGACAGCTTTCTTGTCGGTCGGTGTTGGAAATGTGGCTAAAGCGGCACTTTTCGCGGGATCGAGGCTAACGCCTTCCGCGCTGACCACGTGTGCCAGGAACATCAGCTCCTTGTAGCCGTAATGACACATCTTAGGCTTAGGGGGTGAGCTTAGCCTATCAGATGGCTTCGAGAACTTGACGCAGTCGTTTCAGGTGGCCGTCAAATGTTGCTGAAAAAACAACCACGTCATCGAAGTAGACGAGGCAGCTTTGCCACTTCAGACTAGCGAGAACAGTGTCCATCATTAGCTGTAAAGTTGCTGGTGCCGAACAGAGACCCGAAAGGAAGTACTCTGAATTCGTAAAGTCCATATGGAGTGACGAAAGCAGTTTTTTCGTGGTCTCGTTCATCTACCTCAATTTGCCAGTAGCCGCTCTTTAGATCGAGAGACGAAAAATAGTTAGCTCGCCGCAACCTGTCTAAAAATTAAGAGTCATCGATACGTGGTAGTGGGTACACGTCCTTCTTGGTAAAACAGTTGAGGCGTTGATAATCAACACAGAAACGAAGCGTTCCGTCTTTTTTCTTGACTAGAACGACCGGGGAGGACCACGGACTGTGCGAAGGCTGAATGACGCCATCATCTTGCATCTCCTTGACTTGGGCTTGAATTGCCTCACGTTCTTTCGGCGAGACACGATAAGGCTGTTGTTTGATGGGACGTGCGTCGGCAGATGTCGTTATTCGGTGCTTCGTAATTGGTGTTTGGTCCACCTTAGTAGCCCGAGCGAAGCACGCGCGGAATTCGTTCAAGCGTTCCTGCAATATGCTCTTTCGGTCTCCTATAAGCTCAGAGTTTACATCGATGTCTCTGAGCGAACCGTCATCTGTGTCCACTTCAGAAGCAAAGCACTCGACGATGTCCGTTGATGGTTCGGCGTAGGGGATGGCAGTGCCACGAAAAATGCGCCCATGCTCAAAGGTAAAGTTGGTAACGAGGACCGCTGTCTGGCTATCACGAAATTCCACAAGGCTTCAGGCTGCACAAATACCTTGGCTCAGCAACACAGAAATGTTGTCTTCTACAATGGCTTCACCGTCTTGTAGCTCGTCGGCCTTGACCGGAAATATAACACTCGCAAGCGGCGGTATCGTGATGCGGTCTCCGAAACGCGAAGCGCGGATCTGTGTATGTGTTGTTGCCCTTTTGGTCGACAACGTTATGCAGCGCTCGCGGAGGTCAATAGTCACGCCATTTTCCCGGAGAAAGTCCATCCCAAGGATTAAATCACGGGAACTCTCGCGTAGAACCAGACAAGTGGCGAGAAAACCAGCACCGCGAATTTCTACTCTGGCGGTGCATAAGCCAAGCGGTGTGACGACGTGGCCTCCTGCCGTACGAACTGGTGCCCCATTCCCAAGGCAACGTAACTTTTTTCAGAACGCTCTCCAGTTTGCCACTAACAATAGACTAATCGGCGCCGGTATCAACAAGTGCACTCATTTTTCTGCCGTCGATCAACACACGTATGTCCAGTGAAATGTTGTTCGTGGAAACTCGTTTTGGCGTTATCGTGTTTTCGTCGTTCTGCGGTCGGCACGGTACAAGGTCTTCAGCACGTCGAGTATCAGCGGCCCTGCCTCGGAAGGTCGCTGACGTCAGTTTTCCCGGCGATGACTTGGTGATCTCCCTTGCGTCGTCCTCGAGGTGGTATCACGAGCAGGCAAATATCGCTGCGGTGAGGGTGAACGTGACTGGCGCTGCGATGTGCCCGGCCTACGCTGCTGTTCGAGGAATTCTGCGATGTCGGCAGGCCTTTGGCCGAACCTAGGTCGAGGCGAATCGATAGAAAAACCCCGCAGTCCGACTCGTCGGTAGCGGCAGTCCCGATACACATGACCATCTTCGCCGCAGTGGTAGCACTGCGGTCGTCGATCGGGTGCTCGCCGAACCTCTGGTTTCCTCGCAGGTGTTGAGCGGGCGTCGAAGTACAGTAGCGGAGTTGTCGGAGCGCCTTGCGCCGATAGTAACCCGACTGGCGACGCAACACAAGCAGGCGCGAAAGCTTGGGCGGGGCTCAGTAATGGTTGTGCGTAAGTCTTGCGCCGGGACTCGCTTGGCAGAGGTGGTGCTCCACTGCTGGAAAGAGATGCCTGGTGTGCCTGCTGTGCCTGCTGTACTTCATTGCGTACGACGCTAGCGAAGGGGCTGACTGGAGGTGGCGACGTACCGTGGTGCTTCTGTAGCTCGTCGCGGACAACTGAGCGAATCAGCTCGCAAAGCAAGGCGACGTCGCACCCGTAGCCTACCGGTGTATGCGGAGTGCAGGCGGCATTTACTTGTCGGTTGCATATGTTCGACCGTTGCTGAAGCGTCTTCTCCATCGTGGTGGCTTGGGTGAGGAACTCCGCGACAGTCTTGGGCATATTTCGAACAAGACCGCCAAAGTGTTTTTCATTTACGCCTCTCATCAGATGACACGCCTTCTTCTCTTTTGACATGCTCGGATCGGCACGCTGAAAGAGACGCGTCATGTCCTCCACGTACATCGTGACGCTCTCGTTGGGCTGTTGAACGCGTGACTGAAGGGCTCGTTTTTCCCGGCGATCGGGGCTGGAGTAAGTCTCCAGTAGCTTGTGCTGGAACTCAGGCCAGGATGGCAGGGCACTTTCGCCGTTCATAAACCATGTGCGAGCACCATCCTAGAGGCTGAAGTAGACGTTCCTGAGTTTGGCGTTGTTATCCCACTCGTTAAACGCAGCCACGCGCTCGAACTCCGCCAGCCAGTCTTCGACGTCTTCAAATGTGTCGCCATGAAAAGCCATTGGCACTTGGGGGTTCAGCAGTGTTAGGTAAGTCGGTGTCACCCTTTCCGTAGAAGTCGCAGTGGTCGCAGTCATCATTTGTTCCTGGAGGTTTCCAAATTCTGCAGCGAGGCCTCGGATTCGCCGGTTTGTGCGGTGAACTGGAGTCAACTCCAATTGTCGGGCGAGATTCTTGCTGCCCAGTGGGGTCTCCTGCATAAGTTGAGCGTTGAGCACCTCCACCAAATTGTCGCGTATACCCAGCTGTAGTATACGCGCTGAATGAAGATCCAAGCGTTTGCACTTTATGAAACGAAACCTAAGCGGCGACGCGCGATCGGAGATGAACTTCGTTGTACTTTTCTTCAGTCCCCCTGCTGTGCCACCCCCATGTGGCAATATTATTATTGAAAAGAGAACAGCGGTGTATTAGTTCAAAACTGGTACAGGACAGCATAAAACCCCTAGTGAATGTATTAGTCGCTTTTGTAGAAACTTAACTGTACGGCAGACGGAGCATTGCTTGCCAGAGGTGCCTTGAAGGTGTGCTGGCTCGTCCATAAAGATGCCGATACGAAGCCATCATTTCATGGCCGCGCAGTTTTCAGCCATGTAATTATGAGTGGATCAGAAGATCAGCCCGGTCGCTCCGGTCGCGAGTACACTGTGTGAACTCTGCACGTGCGTGCTGTATTGACGCGGCCTGAAGCCTTTCTATGGACTCAGGTCCGTAAGTCAGTGTTCATTCCTTCTGCCCTCGCATAGTTCCACTCGCGACCTAAAACATCTATTCAGTACCTCTTCCGGGCCGTGCTCATTTAGATGTCAATCTATTCAGTACCTCTTCCGGGCCGTGCTCATTTAGATGTCACTACTTGTCGATTATGGGGTATTGTTATGATTGACCTGTCAATTGCTCTCTTCTAAAAAACAGCGTCACCCCCTTTTCCCCAAGCTGACACAAAGGGAAACACGAAGGAAGAGAGAGAGAGAGAGACAACTTCATGTAGTCGCCTGCAGAACGACACCACGACTAAATGGCGGCGTGACGCGGGCCCTGACGTCTTCTCAGCGGGTGGTCTCTACTCAACTCCAGCGCGTGTTACTCCCGCGGGTGGTCGCCCTGGGGGGCAACGTTCCGTCGGTTTCGCTCGGCCTTTGTCTTTCAAGAGCCGCCGAGACCTGCTGGACGGCCCAGGTTTGGCTTTCGTGGTCGTAGCATTCCGCCGCAGCCGCGAGTCGCGGAGGAATCGTTGTACTTGTCGAAGCCTCATTGGGAAACTTTGTGCAATCCCATAGGATGTGCGTCAGGGTGGCCCTCTCCCGCTGGCACACGCGGCACACATCACTCACATATAATTTAGGGTATAGATGAGTCATTAATACTGGGGTGGGTAAAGAACCAGTTTGTAATTGTCTGAACAGCACCGCCTCCGCTCGGCTCAGCCCCGGGTGCGGGGGTGGGAAAGTCCTTCGAGCCAGGCGGTGGAACTGGGTAAGTTCGTAGAACGTCGTCATGCGGTCCTTGGCACTACACCACGTTGGACGGTCGGTTGCAGCGGCGCGGTTGGTTAGCGCTCGCGCCACTGCGTGTGCCGTCTCGTTGTGGTTATCGTGCCGCTCGGACGCATCGTTGCCCGCGTGCGCCTAGAACCACTTGATTCTAACACACCGATTCTGTCGTTGCAGGTCAGCCGAGCACAGAACGCGCACAGCCTCACCACACACTTTGCCCTTTGCATAATTCCGCACTGCACTTCGGGAATCGCACAACACCGTCTGGCACCCGGGGTCGGCAATGGCCAGGGCAATGGCCACCTCCTCCGCCTGACACGCCTCGCGGACCCGTAAGCTCGCCGCTGCCCTCGTCGCGCCGGACGACGCCTCGATGACGGTAGCTACGAACGCCGCGCACTCTCCCTGGTATTCTGCCGCATCCACGAACCTTGCGTGCTCGTCCTTGGCGTGAAAGTCGATGAGGGCCTTGGCCCTCGCCGCTCTTCTCTCCTTGTTGTACTCCGGGTTCATGTTTCTCGGGATGAGGTCCACCCGAATCCGGCGCCGGGTTCCGTCCGGGACAGAAACGTCGCTACTCGCCGCTTTCGCTCCGGGCGTGAAGCCCAAGTATTGAAGTATGCGCCTGCCGGCTTCGGTCATAGAGAGCCGCTCCAGCTGGGCGGTCCGTTGCGCTTCCGCAATTTCGTCGAGGGTATTGTGTACCCCCAGGCTCAGGAGCTTGTTGGTGCTCGTACACTCGAATAGTCCGAGCGCCGCCTTGGAAGCTCGGCGTATCAGGGCGTCGATTTTATTCCTTTCACATTGCATCCAGTTGTGGAAGGCTGCGACGTAGGTGACGTGGCTGATTACGAAGGAGTGCACAAGCCGAATCAAGCTTTCCTCCTTCATCCCGGCCTTGCGGTTGGCGACCCGTCTGATGAGACGTATTGCGTTGGTAATCTTGGCTGTAAGGCGGGAAATAGTCTCGCCGTTGCCCCGTCGCTTGTCTATGATCATGCCGAGCTCCCGGATTTTGTCGACCTCCGGGATCACGTGGCCGTTCCTCGTCACGATCTTGATGGCCTCGTAATCCCTCGCTTCGCTCTTCTTCCGTCTGACGTATTTCGGTGGTAACACCAGCAGTTCTGACTTGCTCGGTGAGCAGATCAAACTGGAACCGTTCAGCTGGTCTTCAATCGCGTCGACGGCTTCTTGCAGCGTGCTCTCAATGTGACCATCGCTGCCTCCCGGAACCCACAGCGTGATGTCATCGGCGTAGATGGTGTGCCGGACGCCCTCGACGCGAGAGAGTCGCTTGGCCACCCCGATCATGACGAGGTTGAATAACAACGGCGAGATGACGGAGCCTTGGGGGGTCCCGACACTGCCGAGCCTCTTCTCTTGGAGCCGTAGATCGCCGGCGCAGAGCTCGGTAGTCCGCCCCGTCAGAAAGTCCTGGATATAATTGTATGTTCTTGCGCCCATGTTGAGTCTGGACACCTGGGCTAGGATTGCAGAGTGCTTCACCTTGTCGAAGGCGCTCTGCAGGTCCAGCCCCAGAATGGCCTTGTTGGCTTTCGTTAGGGTATCTTCGTCAATTATATCTTTCTTCAACAGAATCATCGCGTCTTGGGTGCCGAGGGAACGCCGAAACCCGATGATCGTGTTGGGGTATAGTCCCGACTCCTCCAGGCAATCCTGCCACCTACACATGAGGACGTGCTCCAACACCTTGCCCACGCAGGACGTGAGCGAGATGGGCCGGAGGTTGTCCGTGTTCGGCGGCTTGCCTGGTTTGGGGATGAGTATGGTCTTGGCACTCTTCCACTGCTGGGGCAGTGACCCCGCACTCCAGCACTTGTTGTAGTAACCGGTGAGGTTTTCGATGGCCACATCGCTGAGGTTCTTGAGCGCTCTGTTCGAGATGTGATCCGGGCCGGCCGCTGACTTGCTGTTTAGTTCGTGCAGGGCCGCTCGCACCTCCTCGACGCTGATGTCGCGGTCAAGCTTCTCGTTGGCTTGACCACCGTACTCAGGATGCCTTTCCGTGGGTGTAACCGGAAGATACTTGCTGTTTATGCGTCTGATTACTTCAGTTTCCCCGTTTTCCTTGACTGCTCTGTGAATGATCTTTGCGAGGCGGTCGCATTGGTGGGACTTTGTTTTAGTCTCGTCGAGCAGATGCCGCATCAAGTTCCAGGTTTTGCCGCTATGCATCTGCCCGTCCGCAGCATTACAGATTTCGTTCCATTGTTGCGTGCAGAGCAGCCGACAATGAACTTCGATGGCGCGATTCAGCTCCGCCACCTTCTTCCTTAGGCGCCGATTTAGTCGTTGCTTCTTCCACCTGTTTAGGATAGGTTGCTTTGCTTCGAATAAGTGCGCGAGGCGGCTGTCAACCTTGTCGACCTGCTCATCCGTTTCTATGATTTTGGTCGCCTCCTTGACCTTCCCCGCGATTTGAGCTGACCATTCTTCTATGTTATTGATTTCCTCCATCTCCGTTGGTAGCAGGCTACGCAAGGCATCCCAATCCGTAAAATAATGTTTTCTGGTGTCCTCCGAGGCCTTGACCTCTTCCGGTATGATGACCTCTACGATGTAGTGGTCGCTGCCGAGCTCGGACCCCGTGTTGCGCCAGGAGATATTCCCCTTCTCGTCGTTCTTCACGAACGTGAGGTCCGGCGTCGTATCCCTGGACACAGAGTTCCCAATCCTTGTAGGATCAGTCCGGTCTGTGATGAGGGTGAAGCCCAGGTCTAATGTGTCTTGGAACAAGTCTCGCCCCTTGGCCAATTGCTTGTTATATCCCCATGCCGGGTGTGCCGCGTTGAAGTCCCCGCAGGCGACCAGCCTGTGAGTCCCCGCCACGGTGCTGGCTCTGTGAAGGAGCATCTTGAATTTTTGCTTCCAGTGTGAAGGGCTACTGTAGACGTTAAGCAGAAAGGTGCTGTTCTTTTGTTTCTTGCTCGTAACGACCTCGATGAGAGTGTATTCAATTTTACTATTGTGCAACTCGTGCTCAATGAAGGTGAGTCCCTTGCGAACCAATGTGCATATCCCTCTGCCGCCGCTGACCTTTGGAGACTTGGCGTATACGCGATAACCGGGTAGCGACACTGTATCAGTGCGAGTCTCTTGTATCATGATTATATCAGGCTTGTTTGCTACTTGTGTTATGTGTTGCTGCAAGACTGCCTTCTTGCTAGCGAAACCGTTACAGTTCCAGTGCCAGGTCACGAGTCCCTTCACTGCTGTAGTTGTTGTTGTTGCTGGAGCGGCCATGGTTGTTGCTGATTGTACTGCCGCGTTATTTGCTGTATTGCATTCGTTAACTGCTGACACGTCCGCTCGATGGCGGCGAACCTGTCGTTAATCATCGTGGTGAACGTTGTCTTAATATAATCTTCGAGCCCATCGAGGTGTTCCTCGATTTGGTCGACCTTGTCTTTCAGGTTGTCCACCCGGTCGTTGAGCTTGCGCTCCTTCAGGTTCTCGATCGCTCGTCTCTTGGGTGCCGGCTCCTTCTCAGCGGATGTTGATGGTAAAGCGCTGTTGATGCTGGGTGTTGGCTCACATGATACCGCTTGGGGCGTTTCGTTATTGGTGGAACGGGTCGTGAGAAGCTTCTTGATTTCCATGATCTCGTTTGCCATCTTGATAATAGTGGCCTCTTGCCTACTGACTTTCGTCTCGAGCTCGTTGTTTTTGCGCCTGAGTGACTCGTTGTCTTCCTGCAACACCCTCATCGCCTCGTCTTCCCTCGTCTTGCTCTTGTTGTTGCCATCGACGGTCTTGCTGGTGCTAATGGTCGTTGCGGTGGTCGTTGCGGTATTGGAGGTGGTGGTGGTGGCACCCCCCTGTGCTTTCTTGGCACCGTGCCTTGCTGCATCGGCCCAGCTCACGCGGTCACGTGACTGCGATCGCTTACGGCAAAGGCTACGCTGTCTACTCTCGCTGGCCCTGCGCTTCGAGACGGAACGTGACGCTCGGCGACCAGCTGGGCCGGTAGGTGTTGCGGTTGCTGACATCAGCGATGGAAATTCCTCAGCTCTGAGAGATGTTCGTTGTTGCTGCTGCGCTTGTTGTTCGGCCATCTTGCGCTCCCATTGTCTCCTTGTAACTACGTATGGGACCTTGAACCTATTCTTGCAAACCTTGTCACCGGTCAGATGTGGCCCTCCGCACAATCGGCAAGTGGGAGTACAACTATGGTCTTCCTTGGGGTCAACGGCCCCGCAAGCAAAGCAAGCCCTCACGTGAGGGTTTGGACAAACGTCGCGGCGGTGGCCCACCTTTCCGCACTGCTTACATACATCGAATTGTTTTCGATATAGGCTGCACTTGGTGAGAACGGGACCATAGCAGACGTAATTCGGGACCTTCAGGCCCTTGAAAGCCACGATGACTGTGGTCGAGCTACCAATCCTCTTCGCGCCAAGTGCCAAGGGATTTCTCGAGTTTACAATGTTCCGGTCGATTGTGGCCGTGGAGTCCTCTATTGGGATACCTCTAATAATGCCTTTAACGGTGCCATATGGCGCGGTTTGATATGCGCCAACCACGTGTTCCTTGCCAACAATGCAGATCGATTTTATTTCGGCGTAACGTGAAGCACGTATATCGTCGGGGGTACTCACCACCATGATGTTTTGTTGCAAGTTGGGGCAGAAGGTGTCCGCTGCTCCGTCCTCCCTTGATACGTTCGCCGCCGTCATGATGGCTGATTCCACGGTGGCGGTCTGGGTCCGCGCGATGTTAAGGCCTCCCCGAGGCCGCACTATCACCTTAGTCTCCTCCCTCGGTAGAGCGTCCGGCATCCTTGCTGCCCTCGTCACCGAAGCTTTCACGTTCCTGGCAAAGTTCTTCGTCGTAGGTCTTGACTGGTGAGCGGCAGTCTCCTGGCTGGCCAAGGTCTTTATACGCCGGCCTACATGCGACCAGTCTGCATTGTCGTTGAATTCCTCGGAAGAAATTTCTTCCCCTTGAGTTTCAACACACATCTGGCTAACGCCGGAATTCGCCGGGTCCCGAACAATGGACGTCTCCATCTCGGTCGACATGTTTGTATAGCCGCCGCCCGAAGACGACGGCCTTTCCTCGCAGAGGATGGGCCTGGCTATGGGCAGATCCAAGCTGTTCGATTAGGCTTACTGGAACGGCGCCGGCCTCCACGGAAAGTCCCGGGAAATTGGCGAAAAAGCGTAGCTTTGGTAGCCACCGGTACCGGTTGATGACCCGCACTCTCACAGACACAGTGGTAATAGTTATACCGCGGTAAAAAATAATTAGCACTGCAAAATTGGTCATAAAATCCGGAGCCGATGTGAGCACGTCAGCTCAGACCATGGCTCATACCCGTTCCTCAACACGAAGGAAAGAAAGCCTGAAAAGGTAGGAGGTCACCGACGTCAGAACCTACTTCCACAGGCTCCCGACAAAGACGGCGATGATAACAGTACCGCCAGAGGTTATTTAAGGCCCTCCTGGCCCCCGTGTTAATCGGAACCGCTGGAGACTCGGATGATAGTCACAACCATGTACCAGTGAAATGAATACAATATTTTCTACTTTTTTTCATCATCACGATGCCCGGCTTTGTCGCCGTTTCCTCATTCTTGTAGTGATGACCCACCTCGCACGATTGAGATCGTATCAATACATCCACACAGCATCCACCTGAATACCTGCTGTTGATGTATGTGGTACACAGCATCTATCGCTGTTGTACTTCACTGAACATAAGAAACTACACATGAAGGTGTATATTTTGCCCAAATTCTCAGAAAAATATTTCGCGCTTCGCTGTCCTGTTTTTTCTCAGTTTGCAGAACGATATACTTTTATGGGCCGGATAGTTTAATGCAACACAAAACAGTTAATAGTTTTTAAGAAAAACCAGCTGCTGCGAACACGGCGCTCGCACAAACTTGTGCCGCCGCCTATCACCAGCCGAGTTCCCCAGCTGTCGATAGGTGGTGACCCAACATTAGGCTAGCGCCATCTTCGCAGGAGCTAAGCTTTCCCATAAACGATTGTGACTTCACGTGGTTTTCTCAGAAACAACAGAAGTAACCGCGTAAAGTGATGCATTCAATTAATACAGACCATAAAAGTATCTTTCTGCAAACTTTGGGTATGAACATAGTAACGGTAAAGTCAAAATGCGTTTTCTAACAGTTCAGGCGAAATACGCTCGTGCCTGTAGATTTACACAAAGATGCATGATGTACACGTTTTAGGCCACAAAGTAAATTTTCTAAAAAAAACTCGTATGTTCAACAATATTCGGCAGACGCATTTGTAGCAGGTGTATAGAACATATCTTCCCGTCAAGCGGGCTCGGCACAGTAAAACCGCACTTTTCCATGCAGTACAGTGAGCCGCTTTTACACTTGCCTGGATACTGTGCTGCACGACCAATCCTGCGAGCACGACGCCGAACTCATGGGTCCTGCCGAGTACTTCCCCAGGTTGCTGACCCATAAGTATCACAACGTGTGCGCTGCAGAACTGGAGCTCACGTCTCAGCGACTCAGAGGTAAGCCCAGCCAGAAACGTGCAATTCGTGCCGCATGCAAAGCACTAGGAACTTGAGCCCTTCCACTATTGAGGCAAATACTCCTCATATTTCTGGTCATGCAGAGTCCATTGCTCGAAAAAGAAAAAAAATGAAATGCTGCCATTTGTAAAAACAACCGGATTAGGGCAGTTTTTGCTAGTAATTGGATTGCTTAACTATCCTAAGAAGGCGTTCAGGCAGTTAAAAAAGTGAAAGCGCAGAATCTGTTGTCGAGGAACCTAGGCGGCAGAGTACGCTGCCAGTTCGTGATGCACAAACTTGTTTCATAGTTAGAACTGAAAACTCGCTTCAGCATGTCAACTAAGTGTTCCGCGTATCACCGAAACGTTCTGGGCACTCTGGGCTCCTTGGACATCGGCGGCTTCAAGCCTTTCTGTGTCTGGGGCTGGCATACTCCTAGGGGCGATGCCCTTTTCGCTTCACTTTTGTGACGCACTGCACCATGGTTATTTTTACTTTTCTGCCCTTGGCTGAGAATGTAGACGTTAACTACTGACAACATAGTCTATTTTGCAGATACAATAAAACCAAAATCAAATTAAAAGGCGAGTCAGCAGAGTTGATACCGACTAAAGATCTGCTTGGGCGCATTGCTGTAGAATGTGGCTTGTTTATACTGCACTCACTTCCAGATCGTCCCGCATATTTGGACTGTATCGGCCCATAATTTTAGTTGAGCAAACCGACACTTCCGCCGACTTCGGCTTCAGGCGCGCGCATTTTGAACAAGCACATCTGTGCTTAATTTCGGCCTTGAATTATGGCCTTTTTTCGTGCCAAAACCACGATCTGATTATGAGGCACGCCGTAAAGGGGGACTCCGGAAATTTGGACCACCGGGGGTTCTTTAACATCCAACTAAATCTAAGTACACGGGTGTTTTCGCATTTCGCTTCCATCGAAATGCGGCCTCTGTGGCCGGGACTCGATCCCGCGACCTCGTGCTTAGCAACGCGAAACCATGGCCACCAAGCAACCACGGCGGGTTTTAATTTCGGCTTATTCGCCCAAATTACAAATTATTACTATTCCGTGCATAGCTATACGCTAACTTCGTGCATCTTTCTCATTCCATGCTTCACTTTGACGCCTACCCTTTTTTTTTCGTTTTCCTACCTGTATTAGGAGGCCTCAAATTGCCTTAGTTTGACAGAATTTGGCGCCAAGTGACGGCCACATACCTCCTACAAGCCTCAAGCCAATATGAAGTTTTCAAGAAGAGCTCGTTTTGAAAAACTCTACTATAGGTTATGCCTTAAGAGGAAGCTTTAGCTCGTGCCCAACTCCGACGCGGCCTATTCAAATACATGTAAAGCGCAAAAACGTTTTTCTGAGATAAGCCCTGGACCGATTTTAATGAAATTTGTTGTATATGAGAGAGAAAGTTAAGTTCTAGTGACTGTTGCAAGCGGAATTTAGATTTCGAGCCTGAATTTCGTTAGAAATATTTTCATATATACGACCGTTGGAAAAAAGCAGAAGCACGAAGTTTACAAATTCATAGCTCTGCATCAAGAACAGCTATCGCGGTTCTGTTAGATTAGATTAGGTTCCATTAGATCGTTCGAAGCGGACAAATTCCATGTCGTTTTGCATCTTACATGAATTTTTACGTTGGTTGCAAGTGTTCTGCCAAAGGTGTATTTCCATATTACTAATTTTTTTATATTTATGTGTAACATATCAGTTTTGTCCGCTTTAGATTTAATATTAGATGCGATTCACATAATCATATCATCCTTTCTCGTTGTTGAGTTACACAGTTGTAAACTTCATAGTTTCGCCTTACGAAACTTTTCGATTTTTGCCGATTTTTAATGAAAAATTGATCATCTAAGTCAAAAATTCCAAACCAACAGTTACTAGATTTTAAGTTTTTCTTTCAAATACAACAAACCTCGTCAATTTTAGTTCAGTGGTTGCTGAGAAAAACGAGTTCTCCTTTTACATGTATTTAGATAGGAGCCCTCGAGCTAAAGCTCCCTCTTCAGTTTCCCGCGCTTACATAGGAATCTTGAGATGTCACACTCAGCATAGGAAAACGATACTTTGGTGTTTACAGGTTTAACAACCTGTAAGGCCCAAAGGTTTAACACTGAAGCCTAACTTCAATGCTAAATAATTGTCCCTGTTCGTTTTTTTATATTGGAGGTATAATCCAATTCTTTATGTAACACCCCGTGATATGGGGGCCTTTAAGGCAATAAACTGAACTGAAATGAATGACGACCTCGATCGTCAAAACAACTTACCTCTGACGGTTAAACCTGCGCGAACGCGCGTTTTGTTCTCAAGTAAAGGTTCTGCGTGCTCAGGGCTCCTCGGACGCAAGCCTCAGCGCTGATTACAGCATCTGCCGGGAGGAGAAGGCTACCAGGGAATTCTTCGCGTGCGGCCTCCTCTTCAACGTGATCGAGAGCAGCGATCCTCCGAAAGAGAAAATGTGCACGTGAGTGTAATGCCCATGTAGAGTACACGGCGACGATCCTCGGAGTATCTACTCCCGACAGCATTTATTCCCCGTTCCATTCGACTTTTCAGTGTGAACGCTTAATTCATCCACAGCGTGCCCGCCGCAAATCTTGGTGAGTATGTCTTGCGAACGACAGTCTGTATAGTTAATTCAAGAAGGCGCTCCCTGTAGCAGGTTGCGCCGAAGTTACAGCACAACAAATTGTAACAAAAATGCTTTGTTTACACATTTTTTTAAGGAATAATCCAGTAGAAAGATAGATGTCTCACATTTTAAGCGAGAAAGTGCTCCCTGTTACAGGTTACCGCGGGGTTACAACGTAGAAAATTGTCGCAGCCTATAGAGCTCTTGCCCTGGAGATTGAGGTATGCTTGCGGTGCCTGGCGGCGGCAAGAAAAGTTCTCTGGGTAGTACCAGTTTTTGGTAGTGAGCCTGGATGTGACGAAGCACGTTTCGAGCCATAGTTTTGAGTCGAGTTGCGCTTTCTGTCCTGTAGCGAGTGCAAAAAGCCTCGTAATTTGTCTCAGACCACGCTGCCAGCTGGTCGCAGCATAGTTTTACGAGAATGGATGCTTCGTGTGCCGTGGGACGTAATGCTGGAAGCAGAAAGAATTGGCGACGCCGATCCGACTGAGCGGTCAAGCTCAGCCTAAAGAAAACATCACCGTCGTTACTACTTGGTCATGAGCTGCCGCAAGCAAGAAGGCCTGAATCAATACATCAGATTCTGCCATATTCCATCAAGGCCTCGCGAAGCGGAGCCCCGGGCGCGCTGGGTAACTGGTATTCGACGCACTAGGTAAGCGATGTTTCGCGCCATGCTGACTGCTGTGCCTGCCTTGAGGCTTGTTTGATTGTCTGCATGACTAACATTCGTTCTTTCAGGCATATAGTCCCGACGGTGGGATCCAGTGCCGAACACCAGGATATGCAGCCGCCATTTTGTGGGCAACGAGAAAAACAATTCGGTCAGTCACCTCGCGTATGTGGCTACAGTCTTCCTTACGGCATACAACCGGCATCTCCGGCCTGACTCTTCAAGTCGCTGGAACGATTTCAACGGTGAGTCGGTCGTTTTTTGAGCCAAGTGATCGGCTTATTACCATGTGGAAGGGAGTGTTGGCTGCTGGTGCCGTTGTGCTCTGTACAACTTTCGGTGCGATGCTTGCTGGTGACTCCTGTTTTTCGTCTGCTGCGGTTAAGCGTCAAATTTTAGGGCTTCAATGTTTTTTCCTGGTTTTTCCAAGCGTTTAGGTGGCAGAAAAGGGGCAAGAAATTGAGTTTCTGTGCGGCTCGGAGCAACGTTCCAGACACGCAAACTCTGTCCGAGGATACCTTCGAGGAGAGAAACGAAAATGTAAGCTGAAAACTTTTTCTAAGCAGAACTACTCACCTTTGTGGTGTATAATTATTGCGTTTCTGAACATTATCACTTACTTCACATTACAAACCTGTAGCTATTGAAGTCTTCACATTTTTGCATTCTTATTTCCCATGCAGCCATCAACGCACACTGAGCAACAGAGGCCTGCAGAGTATTCTGACTACACAGGAGCTCTTGCTGACCAGACAAGAGCAGACATACATGGAGGCTTTCCCCCAGCATCAACTCAAAATGGAGAAGACTGCACTGCAAATGAATGTTGCCTCAGACCTCTAAAATAGGACTTGACTTCTGCAGGTCTACCCACCGACTTGAAACATCCACCCAAAGTGATGACTAGCAGATGGTTACAAATGCGGCTGGACCACACACAACGGTTTGCCGCTTTGGTGGATGAAAACTTTGTAAGTGCCCCTAATGCACTACCAAGTTTGTGTTGGGTGGACAGCAATATGTTCTCTTTATTTCTCAGTCTTTTGCCAGCTGTCAGCGGAAGAGCGACTGACGTAACGATGGAAAACAAACTTCTCACGTTCTCATGAAAACGAAACTGGTGGTATCTTTTGCGGCCATTGGTGTCATGTTTGGGGTGCATGAGAGCACTGTCTGCCGCATTCTTATTCAGTTCTGAAGACATTGGTGGAACTAACACAAGATTGGGTTTATAAGCACTCTATTGAAGACATAAAACTTTCACAGCCTGAATGCTTAAAAAAAAAGTTATCCACAGTGCACTTTGATCATTCACTGCTCTGAAAACTTCAACACCAGCAGAAGTCAGGCAGCAGCACATGCTGTTTTCATCATACAAGAGTTGCTACTCACTAAAAACTACACTCCAAGAGCTACACGCTCCAACTAAAAAGTTGAAGTTATCTCAAATGGAATGATTGTTTTTGCATCCGAGCCTTTCGTCGGGTGGTGCTCTAGTATACAGATCACTCTTGATTCTGGTTTTCTTCACATCATTGAACCAGATGACATGATCTTGGCTGACAAAGGTTTGCTTGGTACCCGTACACACCTTGCTCGCAGAGGAGTAGTAATGATCACGGCTTCCATATGTGTTTTGATTTGCCAAATCTTCAACCTAACATAATTGCAGTGACATAAGCAAAATCACTAGAATGTGCCCGTTTAATTTGAAGTTAATTAGGTTTGCCTTGTTTTTTCTTGCTTCAATGTATATGAAACTTAATGTTTTCAAGCTCTTCATTTGCTGCGAAAGGCACTGTCGTGGAGGGCTCTGGATTAATTTTGACTATATGCGGTTCTTTTCTCTGCACTGACATTGCTCAGCGCAGATGGTTGTTTTCGTTTTCGAATTTTTCCTGCATTGAAATGTAGCCACTTCAGCAGGGAATCTGTCCCAAGTTCTTCCAAATGGAAAAAAGATGCCCGATGAGGTAGTGCCAATATTATCTAACGATGCATATTCTTGTCATAATATTTAAGTGTACGTGGATGGTATTATTACTGCCGCAATATTATTTTTTTCGTCACTTGCGGTAGTACTCCATATATTTTCTTTTCTACCTCCCCACTACAATGCCAGTCAACGGCACCGCGGGTATAACGAGAGCTAGATACATGAGCTGTGTACATGCTGGAAGGTGTTCTACATAAGTGCACAGTACCACATCAACGTTAATTTCACACTTGCCCAGGCCCAAGTGCATCAGGTCCAAAAAGAAAAAAAAAAACTTGCAGTATTGTTTCGACTCTGCAACATGACTACTTCATCATTAACTGATGCATTGGGATATAGGAATTTCGGAAGATAGTGTTTAGTTACGGGGAATCAAGTGGTGGGGGTGTGAGGAGCGAGTAAGGAGACAGCCTGGGCTACCATAACGCTATTGATAGATTGGACCTCATATCTTTTGAAGGGTTCAAGCAATTCATCGTCCATCTGGTTGTAGAGCTCCCTTAAAATGATGGTCACCACTTTGTAATTTAGTGGAAGGTGACAGTGTTGATTGTAATATAGTTTACTCGTCAGTATTTGTCTTCTCCAGTAAACAGCGCGTGTGATGTCACTGTGTTGAGAGCTCATTGCATGGTGTGTTGCAGTGACATGTGTGACATGAGTGCATACAAGCCAGTTGGCGGTGATATGTGTTACCATCGCATGTTGTTTAATTATTGTGTCGGGTGGTCTATGCTGTAGACACCGTCGTCATTGTGAAAGTGAGGAAAGACCTAACAAAAGCCTGCACTTTAAAAAACTGCAGGCATTTCATCCTTCTTGTGAGCTAGCTTCTGCGTATGCACGGGCCCTCTGAAAGCATGACCCAACATTCTGTCGCATCAGTGAACATGAAGTTGATCATGTAATAAAAACAGTTAATTTCAAAACTTTGGTGTATCTCTGCAACTCTTAGTGATGCAAAACAAAAAAATATTATAGCTGAAACATTTCTGACTTACCTATACACTCATATAAATACTTACCCCTTTGCTGTACAACACAACTGGATACATAACACTATGGTATATCTCTGAAACTCTTAGTGATGCAAAAAAATACTATAGCACAAACATTTCTGACTTACCTGCACACTCATATAAATACTTACCCATTTTGCTCCACAACATCAGTTTCAACTCTAAAGAAGGCATGTAAGGTCTGTACAAACTTCATCTCACAAGTGCGTAGCAATGTTTCAGAAGCTACACATGCGAAATGACTGCTTGCACAAGTGGGCTCTAATCTCACACTCCTGAGCCAACGTGGCAAGTTTGGAAGCTATTGCCACGTGCTTGCAGCTTCCATTCCAGTGTGAGCCACTTCTAATATAATTATAGACAGCAAATGAACCTTAAACAAGGTGCCTAATGTAGAAATTGAAGTAAAAACGTTTGAGCCTGAGAATTGCCTCGGACAAAAAGTGCTCATCCCGCTCAACAACAATCGTGACGGTTTCATTGGAGGTATAAACAAGAAAGCACTGTGTTGTGTTTGTTATGTACATTGCAATATGCATTTTTGCGTAATACTGATGGCGCTCGTTGACTGCCAAATGTCCGTCTCTGCATATAATATATTTCATGAAGATTGCTTCCTTAGTGTAGTCGATAGGCAAATCGTCGCTCTTGGAGTAAGGGCACTTATTCTCCAGCAGAGTGGTCTGGTCTCACTACTTGAAAAGTCCGTCGGGGCCGCCACACGGCCATGGTTGCTTCAGGTGTACAATGAGACCAACCTGCGGTCATATTGGTTGAGAGTTTGCAGTTGTGCAGATTTTGCCACATTCCAAGTCGCTTATATATGACTGATATGAAGGGGTTTCAATCTTGCACTTCTCTTACGAAATTGTTCACAGTTTATTATAGTTGGACAAGGGCATTATGGTCTTTCATCTTTAAATAAAGAAAGGTTGTACTGTCTTGCAGCTTCAGACTGTAGGCCTGCTTTTCGCATAATATAGATATGCAGCATCACTGCATGTGATAGTTCGGCCAAAAAGTGACCTGCTACTTATCTTTTTCAGTGTAAGTGCTGGACGGCAGAATATGACGAAGTTTATTGCCAGATATGCTGGTAGTCAGGCGCGTAAGTTTGACAGTGGTTACTTCCCTTTAAAGTTAGCGTCTATTATTTGATAGCTTTTTTCCTGTTATAGACAAATGAGTTTAGCTTTCATGCGCTTGCCGACTTTCAAGCAGAACAAAGTTCCTTTTTGATGTAGTGCTTCTCAGTGTTGCAGCATGAAGATGTACCGCCCAAAAGATGTCACACATGTATCGAACTGAAAATCTGTGGTGGTCATTGGAACTTTCATACCAATTTTTCCGACATTACAAATTTTCGTGCAGCTCACCACGTACCAGCAACACAGGTATTTATACTTTGCGCTCAAAGTGTTCCCTGACTGCAGCTTCCTGCTTTAGGCCTAAGGAAATGAAGGAATTTACAATATGTTGTGCACTAGTATAAAATCTGCTCATTGCAATTTACACGCTGCGTTCAGTTTGCCGAGAATAACGGCCTTCTTAAACAATGGCTTCCTGTTTATAATTTGTTCGCCAGTAGCATCCAGTGGTAGCCTTCTGGCGACAACTGCATGGGCGATTTAACTTGGCAGCCGGATCATGCGTTAATCGTGCCACCTGCGCAAACAGTAGCCGTGAAGTACTTTGCTATTTTCTGCCTATTTTGTGTACCTAATACTTTAAATATCCTACATTGCAGTAGAGTCATAAACATTGAATTGATATCCCAGCTTATCTATATATTGCAGCCTGCCTGTGGCACTGTAGCTACAGCAATCTCCTCGGCATCCTCCTGTGAGGACAGCGCATTAGAAAAAAATCCTGCTTTCATTTTCAGCCATTTGCGTGGTTAGGTTGCATCGTGAGATGATCAGCACTGTAGGTTCCTGAGAGGCTGCTGCCACTACATTGTACAGACATGTCTGCGTCCCATGTTATCATTTCTTGCAGACGGGACAAGTGAGAATTTCGCAAAGCTGCTTCTTCACTGATTGATAGCCCCCCTGTTCCCATCTTTTTTGTGAGGCACGCATTGAAGCTAATTTCTGGTTATCATGGTGATGGCAGGCTATATCAGCAAAAATCTTCCTAAGTGCATGATGGGGGAACGTGGTTGCGACTGTGGCTTCGAGAAATATCTTCTTCGGACCTGCGACATGAGTAGTTGCAACATACTATAGAGTTCATGTTAACAGACAGTATGATAACTGGATATGTTCAGGCATAAACTTCACGTATAAAAGAAGCAGCCATCCAAAGACAAATGGTAAAACTTGCGACTGAATAGCTCTTCAATAGATTTCTGTGGCATCCATATTCGGCTTTTCTCAAGGGCCTCCCTAGGCTTGTGGAACCTCTCTACATGATGCCGGCTGGAACTCATTCACCCACAGCACCACAGCAGCAGCATGCTTTCATTTGCCCATGACATCCTTGCATGTGCCTTTGCTGGAGATTATGGCATGATGAGGTGAATAGTGAACAGCCGCATGCGAAGGAGTAGAATGAGAATTCATGCTTTCTACAAAACTTGCCTAGTACGTCCCTACGTAGGCAGTTGGGCCACACCAAGCAGCGAAAAGTGTACCGTGGCAAGCACCAAAAAGTTGGGAATGCACAACACAAGCAGCAAAAAGATGCGTAGCATAATTCACAGATCATGTCAAGGGAATGCGCAACAGAGAAAGCAGCGAAAGGAGAGATGCATAGCATAATTCACAGGTCATGTAAACATCGCAATTCAGGTAATCATTATTAAAAGGCCAGAGGTCACAATGGAAGCGTTTTTATTACATGACAAAGGGTACAAAATTATTATTCTGCTTTGCCTCTCGCGGCAAGTATTGCACTCAGGGGGGCACCTTTTTAATTGGTGTACTATGCTTGTTTGATTAACAGTGCCGCGCGGTCGATTTCTGCGCCCTCTGTAGTCATCTGTTGAACTTGAGACTAGTGCGGGGCCTGGACTGACTATTCAACGGGAGACAAGTGGAACACAGCAGGGTACACTGCGCCAACAGGAGTGACCGGAATGACATAAAACGTTGAGCGTGTGGCTGCGATAGTGATGAAACACTTTGAAACCGAAACTGATATACGACATTGCACTTGCTTTTATTGCGATAGCAGTTATATGGACACTCCAGGCGCATTTCTGCCGTCGGAGTCGCCGTGAGGTTCCATATAAAGACCAAGAGCGATAAAATCATCGCCGCGCGCCGTATGCTGCGAGGGTGCGAGGGTGAGACATGTTCAGACGGCGATCACGGCTCAATCTCGCGAACGCAGAAGGGAGCAGAAAGGAAGCGCGCCAATTCCATCGCGCGAAGTTCCGGGGGGGGGGGGGGAGGGTTGGGAAGGGGTTGCGTTTTACTCCGGCCGGCCCGGGCGGGCGCGCGTGACCGCTAGGGCCGCTGTATCTTGAAAGCCATCTGCGACGGAGGCACAGTCCGCCGCGCGCTGCGTTTTAGCGGCTTGGTACGCAGTGATGCAGAATGGTCCATTCGCTCGCTGGTGCTGCCGCGCTTCCTCACTTCAGCATTTTGACAGTGAGTTTCCGCGGTCTTCGAGTGACATGTATTGACGTATGCGTGTGGGCGCGCGACACTATGCTTGCTAATATGGTTGGCATGCCTACGCTTACAAGTTTACACTGCCGATAAAACTACTATCCTTACCTCGTATATAGCTGTCCACGGATTCGCTATCGCAATCGATTCTTCTCCGTTCGGGGTTAACTACGACTTTTTTTTTGTGCAATTTTCGTTTCCATCTATTTCAGTCACATGGGTTTCTCTTTGTCTTACTTTGTGCCAAAATGTTTGATTTATTTACTTGCACAACTTGTACATGTTTGTTCACTATGTTCATTTTCGCCCCTCCTGCGCGATCTTCAGACTACAGAATGCACTATATAAAACTATTATTATTATTATTATTATTATTATTATTATTATTATTATTATTATTATTATTATTATTATACTTTATTGACACAGGAATTCCGCCTGCACTAATACATAATAGGCCTGCCAAAGCCGCATTGCGCTTGAAGGGCAGAGCCGACAGACAGCGTTTAACACAATGTAGTATCGCGGAGAACACAAGATATACAGAAACATTGTTAGCAGGCGCGGACACAGAAGAGAAGCACAAACAGCAATGAGCAGGCAACAATGAAAACAAATCACGTATACTACGCTGAAAAGTAACATAACCCAGCATTCTTAATACAGAGCAAGAAAACATACATCAGGCGTTTGTATACTACTTAAAAACCATCAATTATCCTATTGACAACAGCCAACAAAAAAATCAAAATAGCAACCAATAAAAAGACAGGACCACACATATGAGATCTGCAGGGAGCAGGGCAGTGAAACAAAACAAAAGTACTCTTTACACGCTCTATTCACATACATCAGTAGGTGTATATTGAAACAAATAAATTGATGTATTTGCTCCGGTACCCTAAAGTTATGTAGGGTTTCAATGCACATGAAAGAACCAACCGTGTAATGGATTCGAGGTTAATGCGCGAAGAATTTGTTTTAATTTATACTTTGATTTCGCGCGAAAGGCACTTGCTGGTAGTTTATTGAGAGAGGAAGGGTTGAAGTAATTACGAGTGCGCTGACCGTACTTGGTAGAGCAGCGAGGCACCAGAAAACGGTCTTTCGGCCGGAGACAACGAGCAGGAACATATTCGACCTTGTATTTGTGCGACCAGAAATGCCTCAGAATGGCCGTTTGTGTTAGAAGGGCGTTAAAATCTGGCAACCTTAAGGCTCTGAAAAGCATGCATTTAATATAATAATGTAGGAAATAAAGATTTGTATGGCGAAGAGAGCCATTTCAAGCGCACGAAAATGCATGACGTCACGGAAATAACAGAACCTAACTGGCTAGCGCTGTTGTGCAAATTGTGTTTGAGTTGGACAGCATACGTATAACCTGGTATTCTTGTTTTGTCAAGGACTACAGTCCTCTGAAGAGCGTGAAAATTTATAGAACCTCGCTGCCTTTGATATGTTAGTTTTGAGATTGGCGTGCATTTGCCAAGCATGCTTTTTTTTTTTTTGCTGAACATAACACACAGGGCGTACAAGGATCTGGAGAAGTGCACCAATGATTTGCAGTGCAGCACCCCGTCGGACTTCAACACACACTCGAAATACGTGCTACACGCGCTGCTCAGCCCGTACATGCAGTACTGCCGCGGCTTCGTGCCCGTCGAGGAGAAGAACGTCACGGCTCACCCGCCAACGAAGGGTCACGTGACCTACGAGGAGAAGGACGTCACGGCTCACCCGCCAACGAAGGGTCACGTGACCTACGAGGAGAAGGACGTCACGGCTCACCCGCCTACGAAGGGTCACGTGACCTACGAGGACACTTGCAATGAAGCGGTGCACTTGGAGAAGTACTTCCACTGTGGCCTAACGTTCATATTCAGCCTACGAGACGCCAGGTTCCCCGGCGAGTCACATCATGACGGCGCGGTGTGTGAGTAAGTGTTACGTCATTATTTATTTTATTTTTATTGCGATAACAATTATATGGATGCTCCAGGCGCATTCCTGCCGTCGTCGCCGCCGTGATGCTCTGTAAAAAGTCCAAGGGCGATAACGCCGTCACCACGCGCCCTACGCTGTATGCGCGCGTGAAAGCGTGCGAGGAGAGCCGACCATCGGCGGGTCATTCTCACCCGCGCTAAAGGGAAGAAAGCGGGGACGAAGCGCGCCGCCTTCCGTCGCACGCGAGGCACCCGACTTTGCAAGGCACCGGAGTGAGGGAAGGGAGGCGTTGGGCGTTCTACTCCGGCTGCAACTGCGCATGTGGTCGCTGCGCGCGGTCGCACGGCCATATCCTGACAGCGGTACGTTGGTGGCAGAGTCTAGGTGCGTTGGCGGCTCGTCACTTTGCTCTCTGCTGCTGCCGCGTTTCCCCACGCCAGCGTTTTCACAGCGGGTTTCCGCGGTTAGCGAGTATGATGTGTTCATGTTTGCTGTGCGCATTGACAACATGGTTGTTAATTTAGTTAGAAGCGAATGTTTACAAGTTGATACGGCCGGTAAAAGTGCTATTCTTACTTCGTATGGCTATCTGCTGATTTTCTGTCAGAATCGATGCTTTGCCTTTCGGGCGAAACTGCGGCACCTATTGTACCCTCAAGGCAATAGGCATTACCGAGGAGAGTGGGACGTGGTATCACAAATGCGTCCGTAAAAACGACGCACCACTAACAGGAAATAAATGTCGGGGGCATCCTGAACTAATATCTGCTATGGCCGTAAAAAATTTGGCGTCCCCTTCAATAGTGTCAGCAGAGCTTTCCTAGGTTCTTGCAAAGACCTAGGAATGAGAGACTGGTTAGAGGGTTCAGACGGCAGAATCGTAGCCTTATATATCACGATGGCCGGTGCGCAATGAGAAGTACCTTGGAGGCGCCATTCGGCTGGCACATTCTGATTAAATATGTTATTCATGAACCCGAAGGAGAAGAATCCGAGGAGGAAACACTTTGGGCGAAGGCAAGGAGGGGGAAATTGTAAAGATCTTTTCATTGATCGGATGCTATGCTGTGCTATTGTTATCCTTAACAATAGAAACGTTTAGCGAAAGGGCATGTATGAGGGTGCCTAACAGATTGCACATATTCTGTATTGCTGCGATGCAAGGATTTATAAATTAAGCTCATGGGAGACGGAGTTGACGAGAAGGTTTCTCCTCGAATGCCCACCATCGTGCTTTCGGCCGGCAATGTAGAGTAAAATGACCTGTGTCCTAAATCACTTTTCTTTTTCATATATGGGGCTACATCAATGACCGGCTATGCACAATTGTATGAGACTTCAGTAGTTCAGTACAGATGGCAGGAAACCTAGGTTAGCGATGGCTAACGCAATATCCAGGGCTATTCTTGCACAGGCTTGTGCCTGTGATACCCGTGATAGTGAATGGGAAGATTTCCGCCACGGAAGCTCTATTGGTAAATCATCGTGAGACATTAGTTTCAGCTAACATCACTTGGGGCACAACGCAACACAAACACCGCACGCGTGGTGCGGAAGATGTGTGCGACTGCCACGTGCAGTGAGTTCTCTGGTTTCATCGTGGATTTTCTTAAATGGTTGTGCGTAACAAAAAATCAAAGCTCTCGGACAACGTTATCCCTTTCGCCAAAAGTATGTATGTTATTTTACACTAAAACAAAAATTATTAAGACAGAAACGTTATTTGAACATAGTTCTTGTGATCTGCAAGGAGAAAACCAAAATCCCACATGGAGGACCCACAGGCACTTCCTATGCCCTTGAGGAAAAAATACCTTGACATAGCGCTAATTGTCAGTTGTCTTGTAATATTTTGTAAACGTTTGTAGCCTTAACGCTTTCATAATACGACCATGTGAACCTAAAATATGAAGGGCTCGTAAATGAACTCCGAAGTTATTACGTCGTTTGAATTAACTCAAGAGAATTATTCGCTCGCCGACCCTTCATTATCGCTCGAATTTGGCAACCAGATTAGCATTTCATGCTCCGCACCTATCAATAAAGGACATGTGATAGTGTCTCCAGTTATTTCGCGTATTTGATGGGCTCCAGGCGCGTACACAGGAGAGGGGGCACCGCCCCCTCCCCTACCCGAGCCACCACTCCTCACACACATTGCTAAACCACCCGCCAAATCGATCTTGAGAGTTCCAGCTTTAATTTAATCGCCTGCATTGCTAACGTGAGTATTACCGATGTGATAATGGTCAATGGTCTATATGAGTGAATTCTATCTTTCTCCCGGTTAGCTTTACAAATTAAATGGATTCTACTTTGTAGCCAACTGTGTAGTATTCGTCTACCTTTTAATGCTCTTTTTTTTACTGCTTCCCGCAAAGCTTCCTTACTTTTGCGTCCAAATTCATTAACCAACCTAACGGGAACCTCGTCTAACCCTGTGGCTATGCGCTTACGAATTTTCTCTTCGGCTTTTCTTCAGTTGAAATTTGTCAGCACCATCTTCTTTTCCATCTGGTTCTCTTTCATGCTCTTTTTTTCCTCAAATACAATCTTGTGATTGCTTGGAAAGATTCGGCTGTTATTTTTCCAATGTAATTTAATGCCTCTTCCACTTTAACCTTGTTTCCATATTCGTCTAGGATATGTTGTTGTATCGATCGTTCCAGACTTCCTGCCTAATAAGTTTATGTTGTTCCAAAATATTGTAGGCATGGCGTTCTTTTTCTCAATGGCCATTTCTGTCAACTTATCATAAGTTACCTCTGTCATCAGGCAGTAATCAATGGTCGATTAACAGTTTCACACTTCTCACGTGGCTGGCCCTCCACGCTTACGTTCTCAATTCACGATAACAATGTTATGTTGCTCACAACGATCGAGCATTCACTTCTCGTTGTGGTTGGTATAGCCATCTAGATCCTGTATGTGGGCGGTAATGTCACCTAATAGGTTAACTTTGGCATCGTTCCCGAAATCATTAATATCAGCACTTAAGCGTTCCACTAAATCTTGATTTTCCTCTCTGCAATTATTTCCGCTACACGAATACGTTAGTTTTCTGCCACTACAAATACCAGACAGTGTTGACAAAGTAGAATGAATTTAATTTATGAAGGTAACGGGGGAAAAGATAGAATTCACTCATATAGACCGCAGACCATTGCATCGGTAATACACAGGTTAGCAATGCAGGCGATTAAATTGAAGCTGCAAGCATGGGCAAGGAATAATTGCATATTGCAAGAACTTCAGAATGGCTTCAGGGTTGGTAGGCGTCTGGATGATAGCTTATTTGTCCTTACTCAGCGTATTGAAATATCCTAAATAGAAAGCAAACCATTATATCTCTTTTTGTAGACATTACAGGTGCCGATGACAACGTAGACCGCAACATTTTATGGAATATTCTGGAAAAGGAAGGCTTAGGCGACGATTGCATAAAGCTTTTGAGTGAGATTTACCTAGATAATACTCTTTGGCATTGAATGGAATAGGATGAAGAGCGAGGGCAAAGCTGATATCAACAAGGAACAGAGGCAGAGGTGCCCTTCAACCCCACTACTGTTTATGATGTACATGGTAAGAATGGAACGGGCACTAGAGGGAAGTACTATCGGGTTTAATCTCTCATACAAACAGTCGGGTACAGTAGCAGAGCAACAGCTTCCAGCTTTGTTTGTTTTATAAGCGACATTGTGTTGCAAGCTAACAAGCAAAGTGATGTGCAACTTTTGGTTGTCTGTGGACAGGAAGGCGAGAATTTACCTTTGAAATGTAGCATTAAAAAATCAGGTGTTAGGGTATTCAATCACAAGAGTGAACAGGCAATGTCAATTCAGGGCCGCGAAATACCTCGTATTAAAAGGCTGTTGTATTGGGGCGTCAAATAGATGAAAGCGAAGCACGATTATAAACGGCGAGTATTGACAAGGATGGCCAAGGTGGCCGAACACGCCCAATGCCCCGGCCATCGCCGTCTTCTTCGTTAGTCCAAGGAGGTGACTCGTAGCAATTTAAATACCTTGGTATATGGATAAACGAGGGCAATAGATATATGTAAACACAAGAAAAGCATTAATAGCAAAAGGGAAGAGAAATGCCCTCATAATGAAACACACAGCGCCGTGGGAATACACTAGATACAAGATGCTCCGGCATATGTGGAAAGGTGCAATGGTTTCAGGACTTACATTTGGAAATGCAGTTGTCATGGGTGCAAGCAGGACTCGATGGCAGCCAAAGGTCAGTGGAACGCCTCGCATTGGGCGTTCATGGCAAAACTACAAATGGAGTTGTGCCGTGTGATATGGGCTGGACAAGTTTTGAAGAGTGCGGAAAGCACAGAGTAAAATTGATTATGAAAATTAAGTGAGGAATATGGAGGAAAGTATATGGGCTTGGAGAGTGTTCAGGTATTTGTACAGGAAGAACATTGATTCACAGTGGAGGCAAAGAACTACGAAGCTTACCAGCAAGTCCGCGACCGGTTTGGCGAGCAACATGGCAACAAAGAACGTCACGCAGAAAGTCAGATTGGCTGAGATGACCTCATGGGTGGCAGCAATGAAAAGAAAGAAACCTTCTACCAGTAACTACTTAAAGGGAAAAAAAGGAATTCAGCAAAGAAACAATTTGTGATAACTCAAAGGGAAGCTAATTTCCTTTCGAAGCGAGATCATGAAGCCTTAGAACACGCACTTATAAAGCGAGATACAGCCAGGAAGAAGCATTTGCTTGGTGCGTAAAGCTGTGGAACGATGGAGCATGTTTTATCGGAATGTGAAGATATCTGCCTAGTGGTCGATTTAGGCGCCTCTGGCCTCCTTGAAGCCCTAGGCTTCAACGTGAGCAGAGGGAAAGTAAACATGTGCACAAGAGAAATTAGTAAGAGGCGATTCGAATATTGATGGAAGTAGCCAAACGGCAAATAACAGAGGCGCACAAAAACAAACTTCCCAATAGGGGTTCAGAAAGTTGGGTATAAGAGCTTGGTAGCGTAACCTACCGCCCCGTCCCAAAGGGGACGGTCATAATATCCATCCATCCATCCATCCATGCATCCAGCCACGGACATGAAAAATGTACGGGAGTGTACACATATACAGCTCCGCTGTAAAAATAGTTCGGTCTACGTGGCCACTCTTAAACGTATAAACACTAAACTAGACTTCAACGATAATGCCCTTCGATTTTTCAATATAACAATGTGCCGTAAAGTTGATATCCAGGAAAGTAATTAATGTGCAATCAGATTACATTAGTAAATGGATCGCTTTGGTTTTTCTTACAAAAGATCTCCACCCAACTGGATAATTCATCTGTAGTGACATAATTCGATTATCTTTTGTACGTCGTTTTTTTGTGTGTAGGAGTAAAAAAAATTCGCCTCCATTGCAACCTTTGAAAACGCATGTACAGCGAAGTTGTTGTCGACGTCAGACAAGCACGACTGACGTCAGATGATGTTCGACAAGTACCACCACCACAAGCGACGTACATCATGCGCGCACGAACGTGTGCTGAAGTTCAGCATATATCCTCATTCTCCTGGGCCCTCCGTCAAGCGCAAGTGCTTTATTAAACTAATTGAATTTGTCAAAGTAAATTACGTCAGAAAATTCTTGCAGTAACACTTACACGGAAGCTACACACATCATAGCTTCGCATTGTAATTCGAATATATCAGAATGACGGCACCATCACGTGACGATATTGCCTGATGTCGTAATAGCTATTTTCTGCTCACGAAGGTTTCGACGACAATTTAGGGCGCAAACTCCTTTCCCTAGAGTGTCACCCATGCAGAAAGCCGAACCCCAGGCCGGAGTAAACCTGTGCCCATTTGAACCAGAGGGTGCCCGGCGGCGATGGGTATCGAACCCAGAACCCCCCACAGCCGAGGCGAGCGCTCTAGAATAATCACACTTCGCAAACACTCAATCTGTAATTTCCCTTATCACATAAAAAAAATAACCAGACTTTTCCAGCTACTCCATAAAAGTACTTGGGAATCAATGTCGCACCAAGCCTTTCCTGGACCCATCACAATGCTACTATATGTCCTAATGCTTCAAAATCACTTGGGTACTTATGCCGAAACGTACGTAATTCACCGTTCAATATCGGCAAGCTAGCATATCAGACGTTTGCTCGCCCTCATCTCGAATTTGCCTCTCCAATCTAGTCACCCTGTCATAAAAACCTAACCAACTTATTAGAATCAGTTCAAAATAGGGCCGCTAGGTTTATCTCACGTAACTATACCTACAATTCAAGCCTCTGACATATAAAACTTGATATTTTACTTCCACCGTTAGGTGCTTCACGCAATTTTGTACCCTTATCATTGCTTCACAAGTACGTTCATGCAACTGGAAAATCTTCTTTACGGCTTGAAGTCGCACCTTGCAGGTCACAGAGATTACATAGCACCTCGGCTTCACGCGCATTTACAGAAACACTCGTACATTCAGTTGTTCGGTGCTTCCTCGTTTCATTCGCGGATGGGACCATATTGCTGATTTCATCGACACCAAAACAAATATTCATAAATTTCACCATCTCATAAATTCATAATCCACTGAATAAGTTCAACAAAATTCATGATACCATTATTTTTCAGCTATATCGGTTCTTTGTGCACTCTTGTTTATGAGCTAATTATTTTGCTTTTTATTCTTGTATTTTCTATCCTGTGTCGTTTTGGCGCATACTTTTGTAGATTCTTATTTTGTTTGCCAAAGAACTATATCTTTGACTTTTCCCTAATATGTGCATCACCGTCTCCTATTACCTGTGTGCAATGCTCTAATGTTTGTGTCGTAAACCGGAGCATTAATGGCTCCGTGCTCGTGTACGTCTTGTTGGCCAAATTAATGTTGAATAATATTATTTTCGCAGTTTGCCATCGTAACGTAGCAGGCTGCATATTGAAAATGCTAAAAGATATGGTTAATTAAAACTCTTTCTTTCGTTTCGCTTTCATCGATTCTCGCAATATTGGCATGGTTTCGGCTCGCAAGCTTACCGCAAGACCTGCACCTTCTTTGACGATCGCGTAAGTAAAGGGGCGAGATAACGCTGTCGAGTTATTAGTTGCGAAAATGTGTCTCACTTTGTAGTGCCGCGTTCGCGTTTAATTTGTCCGCCATGTCACACGCTGACTGGTAGTTATGTCTTATTCTTGAGGTATACTCGCTGATTTGATTTTCTTTTTGTCGTACAGGAGGTCGCGATGCAAGCGAGTCTCGTTTATTTCCTCCACAATTTCTGGTCGCAGGCTCGTGCGCGCCCACAAGCTGTGCGTGGAAGCAGCCATGGATAGAGGGCGCTGTCCGAAGAGGATCGGCATTTGGAAGAACCTCGACTACCTCGACAATGAGCTGCACACGGCGTCCGGGTCTAAGTGCCCCACCGCCAAGAAAGGCCGCGTCGGTATGTTGCCGTTATTGACTCATAGAGAAACGCACCTTTGTAGCCATATAGAGAGCAGATTCCACAAAACTGAGTTGACAGTCTAGGACTACGTTGAGAGGACTACAAATATAGTTTCCATTAGGTGTCTTACTTAAACATTATTTTTCCAATGCCTTCGAAATTCAGAACCTAAAAAGAAACGATCACTGCGTCAAGTTAAAGAAATTGTTATTCTTAGAATATATACTAAATGGGAAAAGGAACTCGTGCATTTTACCTACCATCTGACTTAAATAGGTTAACTGCCTGTGCGACACTAAGTACTATAATATAAATTAAGGAATACTTAGGGTTCGGAGTTACAGAAAACACTTAACACGAATTCGTACTTCCTTGAACACTATTATCTTATTTTCTACTTGATCATTTCTTCTTTGCTAGCATTTTCGCCCTGCATATCTCCTTGCTTTCTTTTTGTTAGTGTCACATTTGAAAAGATTAGGTTATTTTGTTAAGTCTGAAGTATGCTGTTCCTGAAAGAAATGGTTTAATGCCCAGTGGTGAACCCGAACAATTGCGCATATGTTGTTTGTTCATTAACTTGCATAATTGTAACATACGACAGACCTTTGCGACAAGGAACATAAGCGCAAGCATGCTGCTTGACCACGGCTGTGCGCAAGGCTTCGGGTATGGTTACTTGATGCTGAGGCCGCTGTCCGACAGGGACGAAACGCTGAAGCCGTCGTGCAGAGCACTTTAAGTGTACCTTAAGAAATTCCAGATGGTGTTTAAATTAGCGTGTAGCTCCCAACTACACCGTCAGTCATAGCCCGCCAGTTCTTCGGTTAGGATGCGTCGTTAAACACTGTAGACTTAATTTTGTTCGACGGCTTTCGGCCGCTAGAAATGTGCAGTTATATTAAGTGAAACAAAGGTGCACTTTTACTTTGTTTAGTGATAGCCATGCCAATTCATCGTATCAACATAGTGATGGTGATGATGATGATTTGTTCGTTCTTTCATTGAAGGACAAAATCGCCCTTTGATTGAGGTCATGTGGTCCTTTCTGACAGCTAGTGAAACAGGAAAGAGGCGCTGGGTAGAGACAAATAAATAACCAATAGACCGCAGTCGCAACAAATCAAGTACACCAAGCTTCTCTAAAGGCTATGTACCAAGACGATCTGGAAATCCGGATCTGCGCATCCGGATTATGAGTCAGGTGGAGCTAGTCTTGCAAATCCGGCAGTCATATTAATGGCTTGTAGGCGCTCCCGAATAAAGTCACTGTATTTCCATGTGATCTGCGGCGGGTGCTCTGTGGCGTGGTCAAGGCAGTGGTCACATCGGTTGTCATCTGGCAATACGGTGGCGCCACTGTATACGAACTGCCTATCGACTTCAAGGGTCCCAGAGAACTGGAAGAATGCCATCATTATAGTAATCCACTAAAAAGGGAGACGTTAAAGAATTTAGAATTATAGGCCCATTAGCTTACTTCCAATATTATATAAAATATTCACCAAGATAATCTCCAATAGAATAAGGGCAACACTAGACTTGAGTCAATCAAGGCAACAGGCAGGTTTCCATGTCATCAATCACGTAATCGAGAAATCCGCAGAGCACAATCAGCCTCTCTATCTGGCTTTCATAGATTATGGAAGGGAATTTCATTCAGTCGAGATACCAGCAGTCATAGAGGCATTACGTAAGCAACGAGTACAGGACGCTTACGTCAATATCTTGGAAAGTATCTGCAGTTTCCACAGCTACCTTGATTCTCCACAAGAAAAAAGCAGGAAGATACCTATAGAGAAAGGGGTCAGACAAGGAGGCACAATCTCTCCAATGCTATTCACTGCTTGATTGGAAGAAGTAGTCAAGCTATTAAACTGGGAAGGCTTCGGAGTTGGTATCAACGGTGAATATCTCGGCAACCTTCGATTTGAAGATGTCATATTGTCCTATTCCGCAACACAGGCGACGAGTTGCAACAAATGAGTAAGGACCTTAACAGAGAGAGAGTAAGAGTGGAGTTGAAGATTAATATGCAGACGCCAAATAATGATCGATAGCCGGGCAAGGGAACAAGACTTGAGGATCGCCAGTCAGCCTGTAGAATCTGTGAAGGAGTACGTTTACCTAGATCCGTTACTTACAGGGGACCCTGATCATGAGAAGGAAGTTCATAGAATAATAAAAATGGCTTGAAGCGCATACGGCAGACATTGTGAGATCCTGACTGGAAGCTTATCGTTATTATTGAAAAGAAAGATTTACAATCATGCATTCTACCGGTGCTAACATATGGGGCCGAGACTTGGAAAGAAGTTCGAAAACAAGTTAAGGACCGCGTAAAGAGCGACGGAACGAAGAATATTCAGCGTAACGTTAAGAGACAGCAATAGAGCGGTGGGGATCAGGGAGCAAACGCGGATACACGATATTCTAAATGACATCAAGAGGAAGAAATGAGGCTGGGCAGGTCATGTAATGCGTAGGTTGGATAACCAGTGGACCATTGGGGTTACGGAATCGGTGCCAAGAGAAGGAAAGCGCAGTCGAGGACGGCAGAAGACTAGGTGGGGTGACGAAATTAAGAAATTCGCAGACGCTAGCTGGAATCGGTTAGCGCAAGACAGGGGTAATTGGGTATCGCAGGGAGAGGCGTTCGTCCTGCAGTGGACATAAAACATGATGATGGTGACGACGACGACGACGACAACGACGACCGTATAATCGGGGTTCAGGAGCATGGATGAAAACAAATGGGTGGCTAACATGCACAAATGTATCTACCTCGAAAGTGTGGACACAGTAATTGAAACTATAGATAGACAGCCAGGAGTTATCGGAAAGTGAGATAAACAGACAGTAAATTGTTGCAGAGGATCGCAACAACAAAAAAGCACCATGGAGATATACAAGAATAGCAAGAAAGGAATTAAAAAGGAAAAGCTGTACAATAACACAAAGGGCCTTGCTATCTGACGCCGAAGCTGGTTGGTTATGGACAAAAACGTACGTGTGAGCAGATATTCACGATAGGGTGAGTTATTTCTCGGCTGCAGTACAACTTCGGAGACAACTCAGCATATCCTGCTGGAATACGAAGGTATTCACTTAGTGAGACCCAGAGGTAACGTCCACCTTCCAGAACTGCTGGGATTTAAAACGGACGTAAGCATTAACCGGTCAGAACTCAAGATAAGCAAAATGTATTTTTGCGTACTGGTTGAAAAAATGCGGGCACGAGATTGATATTATTGGATCCATTAGCAGGATAAGTAACTGTACAAGTTACATATGCAGGTTTTGAGGAAAAGAGAAAATGCGGTACTCAGGAGATGCAGACAAAATGCTAGAACGATAAGCATATATAGCATACCTGATTAGCTCAATCAAGCTGGGCGTCTATTTGTCACCACGTTGTTTTATAGGAGATGTCAATAAGTCATTTTCATCATCATCATAGCTCTGCGTGTGAGAAACCTTCGCATGGATGGGCGTAGGATTTTCCGGTAGTGTCCGTTTTAGTGCTTGTCGCACTTTTGAGCGCTCAATCGACGCCGCTCCCTATAGTCATATAGCGGGCTCGAGACGTTTGTTTGATGACCTAAGGGCTTGTGCAACTCATTTCCATACGTCGTTTATTTTTCCCACCTTCCAATCTCTAATGCCTTTCGTTGCTCTCTTCGCAGGAAAAACGCGGCAGCACGCGTCGTCGCAACACTGCCTTGTTCACCAATACGCCTCCACGTATTTCACGTGCGGCGCCATGTTCCTCAGGAGCACGTATGTCAATCGCCCGGATACCGGCGAGGCCTGCAGGTGAGCTGACCTAAGTGCGCGCTTGGTTAAAATACTGTGACGCAGTCGAGACCGCTAAGGGCCAACTGCAGAGCAACAACGCAACGAAAGCCACCGCAGAGCTTGGCGGTCAGGGGTAACAGTGGAAGGCCGTATAAGTAGGGGTGAAATTAGCTGGCTGCCCAAAAAAGTGCGGGACACTCGCGTTCGACAGAGGAAGGAAGCCGGCTGGCGTACGCAACAACTTTACCATAACCACGTTGGCATTTCGCTAAAACAGCGACAATCCTATAGCCACTCGCGTCTGTGTGTAGTTCAGTTTGGAGCATGGGCATCGAAGTGGGCGAGAATTGATGGACCAGTGAGCAGCACGATAAGGTGTGAAAAGACTTTGGCTTGATCGAAGCCGCAGAAAAAAGGAAAGGCCTTCCTGAGGAGATCTGCTAGTGGACGGGCTGTGTCTGCAAAATTACAACGCTTCGAACATCCTTGGCGCAGGTTGGCGCAGGAGACTCGATGAATGTACACATTGCATGATATTTAAACTTCAGGTGTTTCATGTGACAAAACCGCGATCGCATTATGAGGCATGCCATATAGTGGGAAACTCCGCATTAATTTTGACCACCTAGATTTCTTTCGCGCGCACCTAAAATCAAAGTACGTGAGTGTTCTCCCATTTCGCCCCCATATGAAATGCAGCCGCCGTGTCGCTTGACTTTGCATGCTCCACAAGATTACAGTAAACCCAGGGGTACGCTATACACAATCTACATACATGATAGCGTCGGATTGTAATTTGAAACTACGAGAACACATAACTATTCTACGCGGAATCTCAGACAAACCCCATTTCCAGCGTTTCTACGATTCATAGACCGGCGCGCCCAGTCCTAAGCAACACCAACCAGATGGCGCACGCCTCCGCGTATCCGCGGCACAGGCAAGAGGCCGCGTTTCTACCAGAAAGCTCGCCTTCGTGCATAGTGTTCATCGCCAGCGCTACCCGGTAAACGTTAGTGTTACGTAAGCTGCAGTTGACGGGAAGCATGCGAAGCAGTCAGGGATCTTTAAATACTATCGCGTTTCACTTATAAAGGCGAAGCTTAAGCGTCGTTCAAAATTTACTCACTCTAAGTACCAGAAGTATGTAGGGCCTCGAATAATATGTTTGCAATAATTTGCGGCAGGTTGTAACGAATTGAAGCAGGAAATTTGCACACTCGTAACACGAAATATTGGTCTCGGACTTTCGTAAACTGCATCGATGGAAGCATTTGAAGCGCGCGAATGTATTCTATGAGTTTTGTGCTTTCTATGTGGTGTTCTTATAAGTCGTCACGGCCATGCCTGGTGGTAACACTCCTCGTGCTAAATCTAGCACACATACGTGAATACCCCAGAATGTGGACACCCGAACAACCGCCGGCGTAGCAGAGCAGCGCACGCGTAATGCGCAGGGTGTGGGTTCTGCTGCCACCAACGGCGAATTGATTCCGTATCCACTTTCATTGCAGTTACTGTGTTATTCCAACTTCAATTAAAAGCAACAAACAATTTGTTCTATGCTTTCCTTGGCTTCACTAATTGTCGGCTTCATACGGTTGTGACTAACAAAATGCAGGCCCCTCGGCTCTCATTCTTCTCGTTCATTGTATATTTACAGTTTACTTGAAGTAGTTACGATGCTTACTAATATTTTGTGGAGTACTAACAAATCAGCGTTTCATTTACGTAAATGTTGTCCGCTATGGGCATGCAATATAGGTAATCTGATTTTGTTTGGGGTCGCTGAGTGATTGAGTTGTGAACTTGATTCTTCAATTGTTGTTTGCGATATCCAATAGTTTTTGTAAAACGACTTAACGCCTAAATAGAAAACCTGGTAATATCATCCGCACATATTCAGTTTATCTTTAGTGCAACATACCTAGCCAACATCGGTGCAGTGATTGACGAGGAAAACGATTTCTCCGTTTTAATGTAATCCAGTAGAAGCTCTTTAAGTCCGCCTCAAAGGACAGATGTATCCAATGAACTTTGCCTGGAAAGCGCAGGAATAGGAAAGGCATCGCTCTGAAAATTCATAGACGACACGTTCGAAGCTAATCCAATTAGCATAAAATTTTAAGAGATGCAATTTAGCGCAAGAGACACTTTTGTAGTTTCGCTCCATAGCAAGGGCTCTTAAGCTACCGCGGCGGCCATCTCCCCGTTCCCTTGCTGGGTGTTGCGTACGTGTACAAGATTAGCCTTGTACGCGTGTTATTCATCGAGTGTTATTCAGCCAGGGCCACAATAGTGGTAGCTTTTACTCGTCGGCATCTTTTTAAGCGTAGCGGAATCGAACATCTTTTTCTCTAGCATTTCTTTCTACGTTTAGGTTAAACATAACCTTATGCTGTCTCTGGCTCCTTTGGCTGTGTCCTCATGCTCACCGTAGACAGCTAAATGGGCAGCTAAGCTGATAGCGGCCATCTTTAGCCTCGTTTCATTTTTGGTCAAGATGGAAAAGAAGATAGCTTCGCAAAGGCATCACCTAATTCAGAAACGATTCAACTGAGCAGAAGGCTTGGAAGCTCTACGGGAAGATAGTTCACGCACAAGAAAATTGTGCAGAATCCATCGACAATGATTCCCAATGTAAGCTAATAGCCAGAAAGAACGAACGAACCAGCAAGGGAACTAAAGAACAACAGAGAGAGAGCAAGAGAGAACGAGAGGGGAAGCGAACGAACGAACATTTTCCTTATCGAGTGCTACCACCGACCGACGATCACTACAGACCTCCGACCAACGAGCAACCAGGAAAACCACTGAATGAGACAAAGAAAGCCATTTGCTTCAAAACGTAGTCGCATTTTCTTTTCTAAGCTACGTTTCAAGCTGTGTTGTGGGTTCCGTAGGTTCTCACACACAATGTTTTAGTGTACTGGGATAATAGGTGATTTTATGGGGTTTTTTGTTATTGTAGACTAGGTGGCGTCATCTTGCACAAACATGTTCCAGGTGGTTCTAGATGAGTTCCATTTGTTCCATTGCTTTGGCTCGATGCTGACTTTTTAACTGTCATTGTGGACTGTGTACACTTGAGGTCACAATTAGAACAAACCCACTGTCTATTAAATCGAATAGCTTTTTTTGGCTCTTTCGCCCGTTTTCGTAGTTGGTGGGATGTCTTTGATGGTCGACGGTCGGACTCGCCAAAGAACACGTTCGTTCGTTTCCTCGATATCTCGCTTGCTCTCGCTCTCTCACTCACTCGGACTATTTCCTTACATTTACTATCATCATCGACTGTTCCCGCGCATTATTTCTTTTCCTTCATACAGCCTTAACAAAAAAATTCAACCCCTCGGATCCCCTTAATATTCTCACTCATGTGCCACAATTCATTTTTATGCCTGCTCGAAACAAAACAGAGCTTGTATGCACATAAATGGTGCAATTTAGTGGGCTTCATTGAACGAGTAGGAGAGTGCAATCAAGTAGATTTAATGTAGGCAGTGCCTTTTCGCACAGTTTACACTGTCAAGCGCAGTTTGACTTTAGTAGCATTCCTTTATTTTCTACAGGCGTTACAACGACTTTTTGAAATGCATCGAAGAACTCGTGGTCTGCCGCCAACAAAGCAGCATCGAGATGTCGTTCAAACATTTCACAGAAATTCTCACAGATGACTACAGGCACTCTTGCAGAGGCCTAAACAAAAGCAGTGAGTATACAGCATGTCGCAGCTTGGAGGGCACTACGCTTAACGCGAAGCATTGTTTGCTTCATTCTCCGTACTCTACGGTAGGCAGCTAGGTGAGTTCCTGTCTCGCCTCGCTTTCATAAAAGGAAACAAGAATACTCAACTCCAGTTGACATCTACGTAATGGAGAGCCTTCTTGGTGTGATTTTCTCATGGACCATGCGTCTGCTTATGCAGGGTGTCCCAGATAACTTTAGCCAGAGTTTAAACATATGCAAATGCCACGTAGCTAGACAGAACCAAGCTAATTTTGCTTGCCGTCGCTTGGAGATACTCAAATTATTTTTTTTTTCATTTCGCCTAATTAGATGAATGGTCCTGATTAAATCATCAGCTTCTCAAATTTTATAATTAGACGAAAAGTGTCAATGGGAAAATTTTATAGCGACATGAAAAACTCCCGATACATCTTGCTGTCGCTTCAATACGTGCTGCATAATACTGTTTTTCCGAGCATGAAAGTAATTAAACAAAATTAAATTATCGGCTTTTACTTGCCGGAACCACAATCTGATTGTAGTTTGGGACTACGGAAGTATGGAGAACTTGGGGTCCTGTAACCTTCACCTAAATCTAAGTACGCGGGTATTTTCGCATTTCGCCCCCGTCGAAATGCGGCCGCCGTGGCCGCAATTCCATCGCGCGACCTCGTGCTTGGCAGCCCAACATCACAGCCACTAAGCAACTACGGCGGGTCAATTCAGTTAGTAAGCGAATGTTTCCAAATTTATACGGCCGAAAAACACTACTGCCCTTGCTTCGCATAGCTGTCAACTAATTCTCGATCGCAATCGATGCTTCGATTGCGATCGAGAATTATTGCGATCGCTTATGATTATGATAAAGTCGCAAAACTGCGACTTTATGTTTGTTTGTTTCAGACATTTTCGCTTATTCGCCTTTTTCGTGTCGTCCTCTCATAAGATTCGTGAATTTCGTATTGGTGGTTTTCGGCAGAGATAAGTGTGTGGGGGTGGGGTTGCGCTTTTATAGGCGCAGTGCCGTAAGGTGACACAAATGTCCACCCATCTTTCTCGAATTTTGGCACGCTGTGTTCGTTGCTTGCATGTTCGTGTGCGTGCGTGCGTGCTCGAACCGACAACTGGAAAATATCGTATCACGCATCGCTTAACTTCAAGAGCGGCTGCACGAAATCTTGTGCAGCATGACGTTGTCTATATGCACTTCCGCAGATACTTGTGACAAGCTGACTTTGTTGAAGAACTTCTTCTCCTGCGGCCTGACGTACTGCCATTCGTACAACACCTTTCTCCCGTCGTACGCGCAGGCTCTTCCACAAATCTGCCGGTAAGACTCTTGCATCGCGACTGGCTTCAGGCAAAGGCGAGCTTAAACGTTGCCCGCTCTTTTCCACACTGCAGGATCTTGGAGGACTTCTTGAACTGCACACACGAGCAAGTGTTGACAAACACGTGCGGATACACGGAGCTCTTCGCTAATGTTAGGGCAGTCCGGAACTATATTGTCGACTCGGTTAACGAGAAACATCACTCAACCTGCACGATTCCTCCTGGTGAGCTTCTCAACCTTACTTAATTAATTGGTTGATGGCTCTAAAGGCTGAATAGCTTCTAATGATTCGACTTGTAAACGACACTGCCTACCTCGCACTGTTTATTGTTCTTGTGACGTATACTCCCAAGTACGACGCCTATCAGGACCAGTCAAGCTGCGGATAGATTTCAGCCACCGGGAACGTTTCTCGTGTGCACAAAGTTAATGGCGCTCAAATCACACTCACCAAAAATGCCGTTATACCCTTCAGACTTAGATGTCTTGCATACAGGCAAGTGGATGTGGAACAACACCTCTAATCAAATGTATTCGCACAAGGGGTTCCGTGAAAAAGAAAAAGAAATAAGAAAGCACGAATATGTTGGCAACTCGGACTGAGAACCGAAAAGTTACGATTGCAAGGTCGTCCCACTGTCCAAACCCAGTCTACAATATTCAGTTTCAGTTTACAAGCTAACCACATACAAAATTCGCTTTTTTTTTCTTTGTGCATTTCGCCCGCATACTTTTTATCAGGATCGAGTGTGTGCTTCGATCCGCGGACCAAGCTTCACGCCATTTCGCGTTTTTTTTTTTTCGTTTCGCTTATCTAAACGTGGTGCAACGTACGATGTGCGGGCCCCTCCTAGAAGCCCCATGATAAGCAGACGGTTCATGATCCTGCCGGCAGGCACGTACATATTTTTGTGGTGGCAAGAGCACCAGAGGCAACAGCAGAATATTGTTGCGTCTTAAGGTGGCGTTTGGGCCTGGATTCCACTAAGTCCATTGACGAATACGTCCGGTAGTAACAATAAGGGGAAGATGGTTCATGTTACATTATTTACACTGGCTACATATACGCAAGCCCACTCCATGTAGGGGCTTATTAAACGTCTGAATTCACATAAGGACACGTCAGCCCCCCTCTCACTTCACCAAAGGCCACCACTTTTAATATCGTCGTCTTCCCTAGGAGACAAGACTAGGGAATCTAATGACTGTATTGCGGCCAATCAGAATTGTCGAATCGGTCGCAAAATCCCTCCCATGATATCGCACCTTTCCACCGAACTCCGCCTCCGACTTTGCAACTTCGCCCTACCGCAGATGGCGCAAGCGCGTAGCAATCTGGGAATCCGAGGTCGAAGCCGTTCCGATGGTAGCATTCAACGTTGGCCCTTTACCTTCATTATTTGAGGTTGCAGGGTTAAGTAGAGGGATCTTTATTTGACCCGTCCACAGTCGGCGCCAACGCTGCGTCGACTTCTGGATAGGCGCTTATGAATAGGGGGTTGCCTCATGGTAAACGACTAAAGAATATCTATCGCCGTATTGAGACGCAACAATGTGCAGTCCCTCCGACGACAGGGTCTAAGGTAATGTGTAATTGTTTCCCAAAATAGGAACTAAATTTTGTTGCGCAATCGAAAAACTAAAATAACATCTTAGAGCAAATGAAAAAGGTTATTCGCACTCCTGTCGCG